>NW_011348523.1:341571-441227 GCF_000735185.1 Notothenia coriiceps
TAGCGCAGTGTTTGTGCGGAAAACTGAAATTAATTCACTAGCACCCCCCCCACCCCGTCGACAGGGGGTTGCCAGTCTCTGGCACTGTTATTTTGGGGGTCGCGGGCTGAAAAGTTTGGGAACCCCTGCTCTAGAAGGCCCGCTAGTTAACTGGCTCGCGACAGAGGATCTAGATGAATGCGACGAAGCAATTCATGCCGTTTATTGTTTTTAACATTGAAATGACAAGTGCTACAGGTGAAGATGAAGTTGTTGCGGAATTGTTGTGAGTACCCTTTTCAAGACGACAATTAGGCGGTAGTCGTTGAGGCTGGTGATTTTAGACTTTTTGGGGACAGGAACGATGGTGGAGTTTTTGAAACATGTGGGGACTGCAGACTGCAGCAGGGACCTGTTGAAGATGTCTGTGAATACCTCTGCCAGCTGAACTGCACACACCCTGAGAACACGGCCAGGGACGCCATCAGGTCCAGGAGCCTTGTGTGGGTTAACCCTTTTTAAAGGATTTACACACATCTTCCCTGTTTAAAACAAAAGGGCAGGGCTCCTGATCCTTCTCTGCACCCCCAGCATGGCTGCTCTCAAATCGAGCAGGAGTCTAGGTTAACTTGTTTTATAGATGTCAACACTGTGGGCTTTGTCTCCCCTTCTGGCAGTGAGAGTTATTATGAACTATCAACATGACCTGGTATGGAGTCCGACCATCCGAGCTGCTTTGGTACATTTATAGACACACTACAGAATTGTGCTTGTATGGGATGTGATTTTGGGCCATGTTCATTTTTCATAATTGTTCTTTGGTTGACGGTCTTTTCGTACATGCGATGGTTTTTCATCTATCCTGTTTCCATCCTTATCATTTATTGGAAGATCGCCTTAAGGGGTTAGCCAGGGCCGTGTCAGAAAACAAATTATTTATAGTTGTTATGTATGGTCAGACCAAGGCAGAGGAAAAAGCTGTCCGTCATAGAGAGCGAGGGAACGAAATGCGTTTCAAAAATAGGGATAATGGCAGGGCCGGCTCTAGACAATTTGCAGCCCTAAGCGAGATTTGAGTTGGCGCCCCAGCCAGATAATCGTACAATAGAAAATATAAAGATCAATAGAGTATCCAAGGAATACACAATAGAATGGGGGGTGGACGTCACATCCTGTAGGGGGATCCGGAGGTATGCCCCCCCGAGAATTTTTTTTTAACATTTTAAAGGTCACATGTCATGCTTTTACGGTTATTACCCATCCCCTTGTGTGCTATGAAGGTTTTTCTGCATGTAAACGGTGTGAGGAGCTGCAGTGAGCCGTTTAGTGGAGAAAGTGAATACTGCTGAATACACATACTTTACAGAGATGCTGTATGCAAAAACCAATGTGAGTTTGGAAAATTGCACAGTATTTTTCTATTTAAGTATACCTCAACAATGGAATTATGATCAGTGGAAATGGCCATGACATGTGACCTTTAAAGTAAAATGCTTCAATCTGGTGCACTTTAAGCAGAATTACTACTAGATCTAGGGGGTTCAACTCTAAACACCCATATGAAAAAGATTGGTTTACATTTTATTAATCAAATAAGTATGTGAACATAACCAATAACCTACCAGAGCCAATAACAAATAAATGTAACTTATTTTATTTTTGTTGTTCATTCATATCTTATTTGACCTATTAACATTTATTTATTCGTGCATTTTTTTTAATCTCTCCAGTTGGAGAGATTAAAAAAAATGCACGAATAAATAAATGTTAATAGGTCAAATAAGATATGAATGAACAACAAAAATAAAATAAGTTACATTTATTTGTTANTAAACAAGAAGTGTTCTCCTTAAAGGAATACCCTTTCCGTCCAATGTGAAATGCTGTAGTGTTTTCTGAAATGCTGTGGTGTCTTGCACTTCAGGGCATAAAAGTTCAACAAACATTCTAATTATAGGTAGAATCTCTATTCGGACATTATAACCTATTATGTGCGACTGTCGGTCCGATATTGTAAAAAATAAAAAATAAAATTTCAAAATAATCTTTTATTTTTATTCTCAAAATAATTTCCCGGGCCAAATATTGTTGCTGGCGGCCCGCCAATGGCCCGCGGGCCGCCTATTGCCGACCCATGCTGTAGGACCTTTTAGCATCTTACTGGAAATTAATCATGCATTTGTAACATCTGTAACCACAGCAGCCCTGCAGCAGCCCTATAAACAAAGACATAACGCCGCCATAAAAGGCAGGAGGGGTCATTTGTATCCTGTTGTGTCCTGCTGTTCAACCTCTTGTAAGTCAGTTAGTCGTGATGTGCAAATGGGCCGAATCATTCTCCATTCATGTTTTCCTCTTAGCATTGGAGATTTCACACACAACAATCCCTCATGCGAGTTCAGCTTCTGTGGTTTCATACTTTAAAGCTCTCTCTCTCTCTCTCTCTCTCTCTTTCTCTCTCTCTCTCTCGTTCTCTCTCTCACACACACACACACACACACACACACACACACACACACACACACACACACACACACACGCAAGGCTTAGGGGCTCTATGTAACAAGCTTGCACTGTTCAGATAAACCCATTTAGCCAGTGCTGGTCTAATTGAATTTGTCTGCTCCAGACTGAAATGAGTGTGATTTGTGTGGTGTGTGTGCTTCCGTGTGTGTCAGGGCATAACATGAACCTCAGCTGCTTTGGTATCAAACTAGAATGTAATTTGTGCCCTCCAGAGATCTCGGCTATATGAGGGAGGGATGGAGCGGGCTTTGACATTTTCCATCCACCTCAGGCAGCCTCCAATCACTCAGCTATTCACCTGCTTCTTCTCTTTTTACATCTTCTTGGCCTTTATTTAATCAATTCTGCTATTTACTTTTGAATTAAAGTGGGCAGTTGTGGGGGTTATCAGGTTATCAGGTGTCTACATATCAGAGGGTCAGTTGTTTGATCTCCAGGTCCTGCAGTCAACATGTTAAAGTGTCCTTGGGCAAGATACCTAATCCCAAATTGCTCCTGTATGCATGTATTGAAGAGGCCCTGTAATGCTTTTGGGATTTCCTTTTACGTAGTGTGTTTTATAGGTTTTTGTGCATGTAAATGGTTTGCAAAGGCTAAAATCCCAAAGTTCATACTTTTTTGTACTGTATTGTTAGTTACACTAACGAGTCTAAATGTATAGTCACTGTGAAGTAGAATTCAGTCATTCATAATTGCCAATCAAGTTTATCTCGGTACTTTAGGCTCTCCCTTGCCCTCCCTTTGGCAAATCAGACCACATCTCACTGCTGCTGCTGCTGCTGCTGCTGCCTGCTTACAAGCAGAAACTCAAACGGGACAGACCGGTAACAAAGACACTGCAACGATGGAGTGAGGAGTCAGACTCAGCTCTGCAGGATTGCTTTGCATCGACGGATTGGAGTGTGTTTGAGGACAATAACATCAACACACACACGGACACGGTCATCTGCTACACTGGGAAATGCATCAATGACGTGGTACCAAAGGTTTCTGTACGAAAAAGCCCTGGATAAACGGTGAGGTGCGTGGCAAGCTGAAAGCGCGCACTATCGCAGAGCTGGAGATTTGGAGGAGTACAGGAAATCTAGGTATGAACTCCGGAGAGCAATCAGCAGTGCAAAGACAAGGTGGAATCTGACTTCAAAGTCTGTAACACCCGGAACATGTGGGCAGGACTAAGAACAATGACAGACTACAAAGGAGCAGCGGGGGGTGCTGCGGGAGTGTCTGCGTTCGCATCTCTCCCAGATGAGCTGAACAGTTTTTTTGCACGACTTGAGAGCAGCCAGGCTGTGGAGGCACAGAAGGATCAGGAGCCCTGCCCTTTTGTTTTAAACATGGCAGATGTGTGCAAATCCTTTAAAAGGGTTAACCCACACAAGGCTCCTGGACCCGATGGCATCCCTGGCCGTGTTCTCAGGGTGAGTGCAGGTCAGCTGGCAGAGGTGTTCACAGATATCTTCAACAGGTCCCTGCTGCAGTCTGTAGTCCCCACATGTCTTAAACACTCCACCATCGTTCCTGTCCCCAAAAAGAAAAAAATCACCAGGCCCAACGACTACCGCCCAGTAGCACTCACCCCCATCATTATGAAGTGCTTTGAGCGGTTAGCCAAACCTTCATCACCTCCTCCCTCCCTGACTCTCTGGACCCCCTGCAGTTTGCCTACAGAGCAAATAGGTCCACAGACAACGCCATAGCCCTCACCATCCACACTGCCCTCTCACACCTGGACCTGAGGAACAGGAACACATATGTGAGAATGCTGTTCATTGATTACAGTTCAGCATTCAACACCATTGTGCCCTACAAGCTGGTCATCAAGCTCTCTGTGACTGGATCCTGAACTTCCTGACGGGCAGACCCCAGGCAGTGCGGGTGGGAAACATCACATCCTCCACCCTGATCCTCAACACCGGTGCCCCTCAAGGCTGCGTGCTCAGCCCTCTCCTCTCCTCCCTGTTCACTCACGACTGCGTGGCCACACACAGCTCCAACACCATCGTGAAGTTTGCTGACGACACGACCGTCATCGGCAAGATCACAGACGACGAGACAGCGTACAGAGAGGAGGTCGAAAACCTGACATCTTGGTGCCAGCATAACAACCTCCATCTCAACATCAGCAAAACAAAGGAGCTGATTGTGGATTACAGGAAGCAGCAGNTCCTTTTGATAATATAGAATATGAAATGTAGTTTTGAAGAAGAGAGGATTACAGCTGAGGAAATAGATACATTTTGAACTATTTTTGTATAAATACACCTGGTATGATACATACAGTATACACACAAGTTAAATTCCCTTTCTCTATTTAAAGCTGCACATTTTTACATAATATATATATACAGTATATGGCATTCTACCGAATTAGTACAATTCACATTTTTACAAGAAAAACTATTTAACAAAACAATTAAGTATTCAGACATAGATATTTACTAAGAATATGTTATGGTCTATTTAAACATAAGGCATTAAATAATATAGTGATAAGCTTAATATATACAAAAACATCATTTATAGGGTACTTTCTATTGGGAAGTAGCTGTCCCCAACCCTCAATTTATGTAAATAACACTTAAAACATTTTATTTTATTTTTGTTCAATTGTGTATTTAGAAGATCTTTATGATTACATTCAAACATACGTTGGAATATATATTTTTTCACAATATGTTTATTGGTATTTTCTTTACGTTGGAATATTTAGATTTATTGTGGGTTTAATTTTTTTATAAAAAATCTATACTAAAAAAATCATGTCCCCAGTTTTCATGTCACTACCGAAACACAAGGGGTTTTAGTCCAATGGCTGAGCCTGGTTTTTAGCAAGACCCCTGCATTTTTGACTAGGCAGTGACACTGCATCCCTGTCCCTCATGGCTGAATGGCAAGTATATATATGGCTATATCCCATACTTTTGATATAAATCTGTTCCACCTGTTAACCTTAAGAATTGTCACTACCGAACACATATTATCTTCAATTAAGTAAACTTTTTCGGGGTTTTATGCAAAGTATTAGGTTTTTATGTGTGCGAACCTCTTCGAAAACGTGTATGCTAGCCATGTACTTGCTAGCATTATTTAGTTATGCTCAATTTGAGTCAGAATCGTCACTACCGAAACAGTCACTACCGAAACATACGGCTACGTTTCGGTAATTGACATGATCGTCTCGGTAGTGACAAAAATTGAATGGTAAGCAGGTAAATCCCATAGTTTTTTAATAAATGTGTTTTAAAGTCTGAAAATCAGTGTGTTACTGTAAAGGTCTCTTATTATACTATTGTTAGGCATATATTATAGGTCTCAGATATATAAAAAACATGTCTATGAAGTGTTTTGCTCAAAATACCAAACAGATCGCCCATTCTAGCCTCATCCCCCTCTATTTCAGCCTGTTACTAAAGTGCTGATTCTGGGTCAGTAACTTAAAACATTCACACTTCAACATAAGGCATGTTATGAGTTAAGATCAAGCAATAACGTTGAGGGAATATGATTCAACCTTGAGAACAAGATACTGTGGTCACTACCGAAACAGTGGATGTTTTGTAAAACATTAAGTATATTGAGTTATCAACTAAAATGATATGATACTGGTTGGTTTAATGTATTTTCAATTTCAACAATCATCAACTCTGGAATCAATATGATCAGTATTATGCATTTTACAAAGAAAGTTTGCATTATGATTTTTATGAATTGTATAAATTTAACTTGGAAATTTGGTTACAAATTAAATTGCATTCATTTAATTGTGAAAACCCTCAAGAAATATTTGTTAAAATACTATTTAGACAACGGAAGGTAAAACAATCTTAACAGGTTAATATAATAATTGTATCTACAGTGTATGTACTATGTTTCGGTAGTGACCATTTTTGGTAGAGGAAGAACATTCCAATACAGTCTGAAAATACGATATAAAAATATATGATTCTTTTACTAGATTTGTGTAATTTAGATATGGTACAAAATATGTATGGACAACGTTTTGGGAAGAAAACATACAAAATGTCAAAACATTTCTAACCTGACTTTGGTCCAATTCGGCAGAATGGCAAATCACAAATCCTAAGTGATGGTAAAATGATAAAAAAATCTGAAAATAAGTATTTTTGTATACAAAATAAAACTATATTGACTTAAGAGAGGATCGATATGAACATTTTAAAAGGATTTGTCGAGATCAAACAGCTAACCATGGCTGATACTTTAAGTGAGGCTCTTTACTTTATTGTTTGTAAGTTGTTTCCAAAAGTAAAGTCAAAGCATTTGTTGTCATATGTACAGTTTGTGTCAAAAACACAAAGGATAAGGAATGCTGCAAGGAACTGAACTTTAAAGTTCTGCACCATCCACAAAATGTACTGTGAAAGATAAGAAGTGGAAGTGGAGGCACATCACACAAATGTTTGCATCCACAGGGTAACACAGATCACATCAAGCTTTGACGACGTCCTGTGGTCTTCTCACTGCTTTCTGTTTGACTTAACCACACCGAGCGATAAACCAGCGGCTCCCACAGCTGTATAGAGGAGAGATATGTGCAAACGTGGGCTGTGTGTGACAGTTGCGGAATCAAAATTCATCCCCTCTTGCCTCCGAAAGCCTCCTGCAGCCCTCCGCCTCCCCTCTCCACCCTCCTCAACTATCAGAGCTGTATCGTTTTGCAAACCTCTGCGGTGATGTTGTCAGGCTTCTTTCTGTGAAGTGGCCCCAGCCATAAAACAACAGTGACGTGAGTGATTGATCCAGCAATGAAGATGGCAATACTCCTCTGCATCAATATGAAGGCAGCCTGCGGGACTGGAGCCCTTTCAGACAGCTCTCTGTTTCTCCTCAGAGGAAAAATCCATACACAATTGATGGCAGTTCAAAGAGAGGCTTTATTGTGGGATATCAAATAAAACATCAGAGAACACAGAGAGCGGGAGAGAGAGAGATAGAATGAACGAGTACATGTGAGTGAGGGAGAGAGTATGGGTGTGAAAGAGGGGGAGACAGAAAGAGCGATCTGCATTTTTGCTTTATCTCCTTTTTGCACCTGAATGGTAATGAACTGGCTTAGATGAAATGGAGAGACTTCATCGTTTCCGTAGGACTTGAAAACAGCAAGTGGATGTCAACAGTATCTATGGCACAATTACACTATATGATCCTACACAAAAGCGGTATGCAGATACTGGGTGATTGTGTGCGAATGAAGACAGCCCAGATAGGCCGGTAAAGGTGTTAAGTATTTATAGGGTTATTTCAGGGTATAACAGAGAAGTGTAGGTAAGAGAGAGCCATATCAGTCGTTTCCTGTCTGTTCTGTGCAGCCTGGCCTCCGGCAAACCCCGTTATGATTTCATCAGCACTGCTTCTAATCCACTTACTTAATGAAATACATAATTAACACTGCTTAATTGTGGTAGGGACAGTTTTGACTGAAATCATTTCCTGTTCAGAATGTTGCTGTAATTGAATGTGTTTTTCACACTCCATCAAGACCTTTGGGTTTATAAAGAGGTTTGTTGGTTTTCCCTTAATATGCTTTGTTGTCTAATTGTGTATTTGTTGCAAAGCAGTCAGACTTTAGTGATTACATTTTGATTCATGTGTTGATAAATTGCAAAAACAATTACACCAATTGATCAAGGACATTATTTCTTTAATTTGCATGTTTGGCTTTTATTGCTATAATGCCTCATACTCTTTTGCAGTAGCCGAATCTTGGGGGAATTTCTTCCAATTTGGAACAAACATCCACTTGGACTCCAGGCTGAACTGATGATAATGTAGTGGTGAAAAGTCCCGCTTCTCTGTGACTTCACACAATACCATATCTCTTGAATATATACACAGATTTTAACTGATTAAACCAAGGTTCTCATTGCCTAATTTGATGAAGTATAATATTTTTGACAGTGTTTCGTAACAGCTGATCAGATTTTGACATATCAGTTTTAATTATACTAAACAATCCAGAAAGGAATCCAAAATGACAAGTTAAAACAAGGTGATATAATGAGTCATAATTCCTTCATAGAGCGTTTGATGTATCCTTCGATTGTTTCCACTCCGAATCGCTCCTCTCCCGCTCTCTTTCTCCGTCTCTCTTTTGCTCTTTGGGTCATGATTGATCGATGTGTCAGGTGTGATGGGGCATCATGGCGTTAGAGCGGGTTTGCAGCTCAGTCATGTGACTGCAGCAGATGGCACAGCTGAGTATTAGAGTGGGTTCACCTGCTGTTTGCTCTCCTGCTTCCTGCTTTACTGCTATCAAATACCACCTAGGGAGTGAAGGAGGGAAGGAAGAAGCAAGGGAGGGAAAAGTTGCATTCCAGCCAGGGAGGGAGAGCAGGTTCAACAAAGAAGGAGCAAGAGAGGGGACGAATGGGAGGGATTGAGAAAGAAAAGAGGGAGATAAGATAAAGAGATGATCAGTTAGGATAAGGGAGAGATGTGTGACTGTAAACACAAGGGGTGAAAAACAAGCAGGTGCACTCAAAATGAACGTGCTGTCAATGATTCTCTTATTCTTAATTACCCTCTGCGTTGTTCTCCCTCGTTTCGCTCTCAGCTCAAATCATAAGCTCCTAATGACGGGATGCAGACTAGGATTCATTTAACACCCGTTCCAGACCAGTGGATGAGTGCAGATAGAGGGGCTTAAGAGACACACAGAGTAACTATGACTGATAGCCGAGCCTGGTGACTCCAAGGGACATCCTCTTTGTAATTCTCTTAGTGTAGCATAATATAATTTATCCCACAAATAGACACGTGACCCTGCCGTGCCTGTGTCACTCAGAGTTCAGACCCGGGGAGTGCACTCGAAGGACAGGACACACACTCATAATCATACACGCATAACACACATGCCTGCGCTCGACACAAATGATGCTGCATGAGCACAACTGCACACACACACCGATAAGAAACAACACATACACACATGCTCATTACATATGCATAACCAGCACACAGCGTTGGGGCATTGCTGACTAATAGAAGCACTCTATTGGGCCTGCAAACATAAGCGTGTTATCAATGATGAATTCCACCACACCTTCACAGCAGTCCTCGGCTGCTATCTGCCCTCTACAGCCCTGCTCCCGGGCTGTTTGGGAGTGAGTGGCAGGTGTGTGTAAATGCTGGTGCCGATATGTCACAGGCACCAATCTGCAGTCCCCGGGGATCTACTGGGAGTTCAGCCCAAGTATCACACCGAGGAGAAAACAATTTCTGCTGCCAATACTCCCGCGCGGATGAGAAATGTTTTAATATTTGCCGCTGCTTTATGGCCGCGGCTGTGACAGTGATGGAGAAAATGTCAGCTTTTCCCACCCTTAAATGCCACTCTTTGTCTCAGTCTGTTTCTTTTCATTGATCTCTGCCTCTGCCGCGGAATCAATAAGGTCCACCAAACAGTCGCTAGTCTGAGAATGCATTGCTGCTCTCAAACCTTTCAGCCATACAGGATTTCACACTTAACTCTCTTTGCCTAATTAGTTACCCAATATGGGCCCAGCTTGTGTAAAGCAACATGTACAAAAGGGAGAAAAGAGCATCGTAATTCCACAGCTTATTTAGTTGTCAGTCACTGGAATGTGTGCCCCCCCCCCCTTAAACCACCGGAGAATAGGATAATGCAGACATTTCGGGGGGATTTGTACATTCAATTTAATGTATTTAGCTTTGAGTTGTGTGTTTTGTCTAACTTCAGTAACATTTACTTCAGTAATAGCAGCACAATAAAAGGACAGCAATCCTCTGTTCTCCCCTGCAGCTACTCCAGAGCTCGGCAGAAGCTTGTCGATAGTAACTGACCCAAACTTGCACCCTCATGGGGTGAAGGGTAATTCAGTCAGTGTCGCCAGTCAGCTGCAGTCCCTCTTCAGCTCTCCCCTCTGGTACTGCCGCAAAGAGGGAAGAACAAAAGAGATAGAGCAGTCACAGTTTAAGGCTCGAACAGGATGGTGGATGTTCTCCATCGACCGTGGCCCTTAGGAGCAGACTGCTGCTGGAGCCCGTGTCAATCCCGATCGGATATCAGTGATGCCAGTTAAATAGACGCAGGAAGTGATTTAAACAGACGTTGTATCTTTTTTTTCTTTTAAGCCGCATACATATTTCATCAGATGACTGAAAGGTTAGGATGAAAATGTGTGCAACAATAGGTCCATTCAGCTGAATCGTTGATTCTGGGGTCATTCAGGGGACGTCAGGGAGAGTGATGATATAATATAACGCATCACTTCCCTTACATGTCGACAGGACGGACAATTAAAGGTCTGTACTCACAAGAAATGTCTTCCATTCCTGAGGGTTAGAGGAGGAGGAAGAGGAGGGGAAATGAAACTGATCCCTCCTGAGACATGCCGGACAACGTATTGTCCTTATAGACATGTGTCGATACGTACACACACACACACACACATTCAGGGTTCATACTGTATGGCACACACAGAGAATTCATTAGCTAAGAACATGTAACAATAGCGCTACAGTAGGTCCTGTAATTCATCCTTCATTATGAAAGGAAACAGAGGTACAATACCTGGAAGCACCAAATGTTATGGTATGCATGCTGCAGGCAGTCACAGGTTAATGTTTAAAGCATACACACCACTTTAGGGGTTTACAGCTCACTTTAACAATTGCCATGTTTTCCCTATGGTCTACTACAGTTCAATCAATGGTTACAACATGAGCAGCTGTCTCCCAAATCCCTTTTCTGACCTTTAATGTTATCCTGATTGTCAAACTGTACAAGCTAACAAGTACTACCTCTGTAATGACAAAGAGAGGGCTTTTTAACAATAAATGGCTGGCTGGTTTAGAGAGCCAGTGGAGTTTTATACCTAATAAACTTTAGTTTTACCCTTTAAGGAAAGGAATCCTTCTACCGTACATTCACAAAATCCTTTTAAATGAATAATTTGCCTTAAAATAACTGTTTGTATATCAATTATTCACAAAACAGCAAAACTATATCAAAACATCCTCTAATAAACTCTCTTACAACTTGAGCAGTACAATCCAGGTCTCATTTATCAACCTGTATGCTAACTATTCCGTACACATATGTATTTTTGTTAAAATGGTACTATTATATATTTTTTAGATTGGTCTGGAGTCGAACAGATGAATCCCAATGAACTCATCAAGAAAGAGCTTTTTCTACAAGCATACCCATTTACCTTTTAACTTTTCATATTAGTATCAGGAAAGTTATACTTAGTTCAAGCAAGGTGGTCAAAGGTTGTTGCTGGGTCCAAACAAATCTTTAAGACTAATGACCCCACGGGGTCACCATCTCCATATTTCTAATTGATTCTCAATAGAGTAACACAGACGTGGACAAATGACTTAATCTGCTGACAATATGGCTCAATTTAAAGGGAATTGGCCATATCTTATGTGGATTTCCAATTAGTGTTGATGGTAAATGTAGTCGATTGATTTGCAAAATGTAATCCTCCCGCATCCAGGACGTGACATTTGATGTAACTGTGATGTAGTTGGCTGCATGGAAGAACAAAGGTCCTTTCAGACAGGATTTTTAAGCTCTGGGCAGCTATTGAGCGCACTTACTCAAAATTCTGCTCAAAAACAGAGCTTCCTATATTGCTATAAGATCCATTGATAGTTACGAACAACACAAACCCATCATTTCCTTGCTTTCTTAGCTTTTAATACAAACTAGCTTCAATTGTCCAAACGCAAAAATTACTTCATTTACCATCAACACTGATTGGACATCTACATGAAAGGTAACACACTTTCAATTCGCTTTTATGGATGTTTCTGATTCTACTGCTTAAATCTGGATACAAAAATTACTCTAAATCTGTTTTTTTATGAATTGATATCATTATAAATTATACTAGTCCTACCTGACTTAAAGGGAGTATGACAGGCAAACACAAAGCCCCAGAGACACACTGCAACATGAGACAACTCCTGGAGAAAACATGAGTAAGAGAAACTGTTGGTGTGTGTACTGGAGTTCTTCAGAACACTTCAGCTGAGGTGCTGCAGCCTGTCACAGCAGCCCAGTGTCAGGTGACAAGGCATCACGCCGCCTCAGACAGAAGTGGCCCAGTAATGTCTCAGCCAATGAACCAAAGGCCGCAGCTTTGTCCCTCCATCACAGCTGAGTCCAAACAGCAGCCTGCTGCTGTCACTGTCTGTTAATGTGTCTCCACATAAACACCTGCCTTTAGCCGCGTCAATGCTTCACTTTCATGTGACCCGTTATCGTTATCGCTTCGTTCCAGCTTTGTTTGGGATCTAACTTTGTGATTTTGATCGGAGTAAATCAATATTAAAATACATATATTCATTAAAATTTTTTATAATTAAAACTTGAAAGGGGCTCTTCTACATGCATTTTTACTTTTGATACTCAAGTACATTTCTGCTGTTACTTACATATCATTTTGACTACTTACTTGTTAAATGTGTTACATTTTACACATTGTAACATTGCTGAATTATTGAAGTAAAATATCTGAATACTTCTCGGCCAACTACTCGTCATGTTAATTGCTTGGATCAACTTGGTGACGACGCTTTAGGAAGTCCTCTGGGACAAGAAATGCAGCTGTCTGACCATCAGTAAGATTTGTTACAAAACCCACAAGGTTAGCCATATTTATTTGAAAGAGGAAACAAACCGTAAATGATTACTCAAACTGTCTATAAACATCCCTTACAGATTACAGAATGATTTTCAGACGCATCATTGACCCACTCTTCTTGCCGTCGTTAAGACATGTAAATCAGTTCCCTGTCAAATTAAGGGATTTTACTGGCACTCCTGGTGCCCTCATTTTCACTTTTAATTCCTAAAAAGTAAATAGCTGTAGAAAATCTGTTGTGTTGCAGACTATTTGTGTTACGATATGGAATAAAAAAAAAAAAATGATCCTCAAAGATAATGACATGTAGGTGGTCTGTCTGTAGACCCTAAAGCAGTTTTTGTTGGGTGTCATCATGACTTGATAGCTCACACACACACACACACACACACACACACACACACACACACACACACACACACACACACACACACACACACACACACACACACACACACACACACACACACACACACACACACACACACACACACACACACACACACTCTCTCATTTTCACACACACACACACAAACACACACACACACACACACACACACACACCTGCACACCTCTACTGTCTTCTGTCTATGAAACTGAAAATGTGATGTGACTTGGACAATGACAGGTGTGTTTGTCAAGGATGTGGCTGTCACTTCAAATAAATGGATGGGAGCATCTTCCCAGGAGACACTTCTTAGGGTTTGTCTGGTTACACTGCGCTTCAGTACAAGCTGGAGAACAGTAAGTTGTCAAAGTGGCATTCAGGGAACCCCGCTTAGGTGTCATCAAAATCAAAAAAGATAATCCAAAAGTAGTTGAGGCTTTCATTTCATCAGGAGTATACTGGCCGTTAAATAGTGTCTCGTGTTGTGAGAAAGAAAGTCATTATCAGGGCGTCTATCCATCTGAAGATCGTTAGCATGAACAAATCCGAGGATCAGTGTTTTGGAGACGTACTATTCAAGCAAGTTGTACAGGGCACAGAATAAAATGATGATAATCATTTCCACTGAATAACTCAAGTGAGAATCACAGCTTGTCTATTGTCGCTTTGCAGTGCGTGGTTTGTCAAATGCTTTTCAATTACAGCCTTTAACTTGAGGCACTAGCACATCCCCATGAAGTGATTTTAATGGAGTTTGGTGCAATTGTTTGTTATGCAAGACAGGTCTTACGCTCGAAAGCAGAAGAGCGAGAAAGAGAGGATGCTTTAAACTCAAATGAACTTCGAGTGATAACACGGCACAAGACGCTGAGCAGGGGTGTAGTTGTGGGCTTAAATCTAGTCATTCTTGTCACTGGTGTTTAACTCTGTATTGTACAATATGTGTATTGTACAATATGAGGGGGGCTGCCCTCTTACATGTACTAAAACTCAAAACATGGGAGCTGGCATCTGATTTGGCAATTACAGAATGGACCTGATTGTCTCCAACACCCCAAATGAGTCTTATAATGTCCCACTTTCCTCTTTCAAACTTCCTCTATCCCCTAATAGTGCAGCCCCTCCCTGACACGTACAGTAAAACAACCTCCTCCCTCCATTCTCCTTCTAAAGCTCCTGGATCCTCGGAGCACAGGTGCAGGACTGCGGGGCTACAGCCCACAGGCCCTGGATGCCGAAACAGGAGAGGCGAGCCGGCACACATGCAGAATTACAACGCCTCCATTTCTCACACTGACATAATCCCCATGTTTTATTTGTCCCCTTGTAATTCTTTTTATATCTTGGGCTTATGTTCTTTGGCATTCATTCAATCCCAGCCTCGGGACACGGGGCTCTACTAGGCCCATATGTGTGCCTTGCTCCAGTTAACGCATATTAGTTCCTTTGTAACTGTGACTAAACTGGCACATCTCAGCAGGGAGATGCACCGGCTTTGACTGACAGGCCATGTCTGGATCCTGTACTTTGAGTCTTGCGTAGACTTGTCAAACACGGGCCCTGTCAAAGCATCCCTCACTCTGCTGTCAGGAACCACGGAGAGCTGCAGAGGGTTCACAGCTCTGACCATATGTCTCTGAATTACCTCTATGTGTGTGTGTGTGTGTGTGTGTGTGTGTGTGTGTGTGTGTGTGTGTGTGTGTGTGTGTGTGTGTGTGTGTGTGTGTGTGTGTGTGTGTGAAGTAGAGAATGAATATGATCTCACACTCCGCTGTTCCTCAGTATTTCTTTTACCAAAGCTGAGTTTCAGAAGCATGTTGCTGGCGTGTTCCTTCTTTCCCTCAGTAGACAAAATCCTCAGGGTAAAACTAAGTGAAGCATTTTTCATGCGTGCCTTTTGGAGAGATTGCTTTTGTGAGAGAGAAAAAATTGGGACTTTAATACCCTGATCAGATCAGTCACTAAAATAACATCGAGAAAGCTTTTCCAATAACAGCTTGATATTAGGACTTCAGCGCCGTGTTGATGTATGTTGTCGGCAGAGAAAATCTGTTAAGTCTGTGCCATGTAATGCCAACAGTCTTAAATATTGTTTTCACAACTGTGCAAGCTAATTACCTTTAATTTTTCATCTGTGCTCCAAGGGTTGTAGGAGACTGTGATTAGTGATTCATTACTTCTCATTACCTGGCCTGTCAAAGTGTTTCCTTTACTTATTCAAGCTGATTAGCTGTACATGGCCCGCCTCTCTCAATGAGGCTGAGAAAGAGACCTCAAACATGGTCTTCAGATAAGCAACTGTAAACAGTAATAATGATGGGAGGGATAATGAAGAGGAGCATGTCGAAAAAGGAAAAAAGAAGATTGAGGTGATCATTTCCATTAACAGCCAATTAGCATGATTTCACTTTTACATGAACATTTGACTTAAAGGGGGCATATCATCCACATTTTAAGTTTCATGTTGTGCTTTGGGTTTCTACTGAATAATATTTAAAACATTTTGGTTTAAATAAACATAGTCTTTCTCTCAAACTATCTTCCTGAATATACTGGTCTTCCCACTCTGTCTAAAACACTCTGTTTAAGTGCCTGTCTCTTTAAGTCCATCTCTGCTCTGATTGGCTGGGAGAAAAAACTGAAAAAATAGTTAGCAAGATACTCAGACAGAGAGCTGTATATTGAGCTTGTAGGTGACATAGGAAGGGGATACAAATCTGAATAGCTTCTTGATTCCAATATTTCCTGACCAAGGCAGCCCACATTGAAACTAACTATAGTTGTCTTATTAACCAATTTGTGGGTTGGCATGCATTCAAGATACTCAAAGGTACGTGAAGAAGCACTAAAAAGTATGTTTTTCATGATCTGTATTTTCAATTTAAACTGACATTATTCTAAACAGGGGTTGATAATAAAACCCATGCTGACAACCATTTCCAACATAGGCTGACATGTCCGCCTTTTCCCCTGAGAAGAGTTATTTATAGGTGCCATAGAATGAGGATTGATTTACTGCAGGTAAACAGGATGTCATTCTAAGCAAAAGGTCAAGGTGAGCCAGAGCTAGGTGGAAAAAATACAGGAATTAAGCATCTGTGTATTCCACTCATCTGTCAAGCTAATCAGGCTGTGGAGGCATCATGGAACCTGATAACATGCAAACTTTAGATAAAGCGATGACACGATGAGTCCTTGAGTTCAAACGTAAAACAGCGCTGGGAGCAATGAGTAAAAAAGATAACAAAGCAGCAAAAAAAACCTGAGTATGACATTGACCATGGTTGTGAGACGTTAACTAAAACATTCATCACCGTTAGGAGTAATTAACAAACTTCCCCGGCATTAATTAAAGGGCCCTGCTTTAAGGGAAACTGTGCTTAATTAGGAAGTTTGACAGGATGAGGCCTTAGGGATGATCCATATCCAGAGGGCTGTTGGAGGGGTGCAAGTGACAGAAATTCCTACATTGCTGAGTTTTTTGGGAGACTTTCCTCCACTTGCTGCAAAACTCTGTGCCCTTGGTCAACTCACAAGATGGTCTGGGCTGGCCTGATGTGGCTTGGCATGGCCCTGACAAACTATTGACAGGTATGACAGGTCTCCGATTAGCCAGTCAGCAGGAGGCCCAGAACTTGTCACCTGTCAGCCAGAGAGATGAAGGGTGAGTGAGCAAAGGTGCAGCAGAACAAGAGATGATAGAGAATTGTAAGGGGAAACAGAGGAGTGAAAGGATTGGTGACATTGGCGTACAGTGCAAACACATGTAGCAGCGATAGAAAACACATGTATATGAGGCCTGAGTTACCTGTAGAAGTGATGTGAAGAAATCCAGAGGGTTTGAGGATGACAAATGTGTACCCAAAGAATCTGTGATTGGATCGGGGATTAAGGGGCTGGCATGTCTCTGAAGGGAAACAGGCAGGAGACGGACAGACAGAGTGGAAGAAAGAGAAAGAGATGGAAGGGATGGAAGGGGGACAGTAAACGAATGTCAGACTGCCCAGGCAGGGAGACAGAGTGGCAGAGTGGGTGGGCTTTGACAGACACATCTCACACAGGCTGAGAGCTCCGTCAATAGCCCCAGGATGGCCACCCTGATTGACAGCTAGCAGGTGGCGCATGAATGGAGTTGTCAGGCCGACTGTCAGTCAAAGTCACATCGCTGTGGCTACAAGGCCCTGGCTGAACAGGCACACAGCTGCCCAAGGTGATCTCTGGATGTACGGGCAGACTTTTGGCACAGGAGGCCGAAGCAGCTCAGATCATGCTAAAATTACCATATAGTAGCTGCATACAATAGCCATGCTGATTGGGGCTATTTCATACAAGTGGGCAGATCTGGAGCATACACACATTGGTGGTGACACTCAATTGTATAGCAAAAGTAGAGAAAAAAAGGATTTGAATGTACTATCAATGCATCTCTGCAGTTTTTCCATTTCCTTGGTTCCCCTTAATTGAGCATTGTTCCAGCACGAGGGCATGAAGCATAGGAGTTAATGGGCAATAATTATATGTGAGAGAGGCTTTCTCCCTGGAGTGGAATCCAGAACAAATGGAAGCTCCGATGTGCAACATTCTACTTCATTACATCTGCCGCGATTAAAGCCCGAACATCTGGCACCATATCCTGACAGATAGACAGGACTTCTGGACTGGAAGGGAAATCGAGCGATATTTACAAAAATGTAACACAGGGTATTTACTGGATGAAAGAACAAGTGCTTTGGGCAGGCATGGTACATTCTCCCTATCACACAAGTGTTGAACTGATAGATGCATGGAAGCACAAGTAAATCGTTTTGACACTTTTGACAAAATGAACGGCACTAAATACCCTCGCTACACTTTCACATCACAACGGACTTTATTATTATTATAGGCAGCTTCTTTGCTACAGATAAATACATACTGTGGCTCTTCAAGTAAACACTGGAATGTACATCAAGGTTGGTTGTTAACATTTTTTTTACATTTTCAATCATCCTAACCCCTTCGAGGTGAAGCCAAAACAATAAGCATGACTGTCTGTATCTGCTGTTGCCATGAATACATCAAGTCCCACAGAGAGATGTCATGCCAATCTGGTCTCTTCCTGCCACACGATTATCTCCCATGATGCTCTGAGGCAATCTGGAGGGCCTCTGTGGCTGGTGCGAGCGTCGCAGGCGGCGGTCGGGGTAGAGGCTGTTGTCAAAGGGCTTGCGGTGGACACACAGGACGTGGGTCTTCAGGTTGCCCTTCTGGGAGGCGCTGTAGGGGCAGTACCTGCACTGGAATGGCTTCCGACCTGGAAAAGACAGAGAAATCAGACTTATTACCAATACTAATTCATGTGAACCAGTCATATTAAAATAGTTTACGGTAGCCCCGGTAGTTTACAGTACGGAAGCCCTGAGAGGCAAGTTATAAAAACTAATTCTGGGGATTTATTTTCATAGTCTGATCAGAATCGTTTTGGGATCTGTGTTTATGACTAAATAACAGGTGAATTAATGTTTTAAAATATCTCTAAAAACAAGTGGGAGAAATAGTTAAACCAGAATACTTTTTTCTAAGTTTCTTTTTTCTAAATTATTAATAATAATAATAATAATAATAATAGATGAAATTTGTATAGCGCCTTTCAAGGGACCCAAGTCCGCTTTACATGGTGAACAAACAAACAAACAAACAACATAAAGTAAAACATTTAATAAATAGCAGGGGGACTGTATTTGTAAATTAAATTAAATAACACGAATTTAACTGAATTCAAGTGTTTGCTGTTATACTTGTTTTGGTCATAAGAGACTGTGGTGCACCACTACCCCATTTCTAACTCACCTGGAAGAAAACAATGCTTTTATTCATGATTAGAATATGGTGTAGAGGTGCACTTAAGATAGTTGTGGCTGAAAAGAGTATTACAACAAAGACACTTTAGAGTTATGATCCTTAAATTTGTTTACAAGTCAGACTTAGATCACATGATTTACACCTTTTAAGGCTTCCGTGGGACAGGTTTCTGTTCATGGAACAGCTTTGTGAAAACAAGCAAGGTTAAATTTTAGTTCTGTGAAAATGGTATGGTTATAACTCTTGGCAAGTGATTTCTCTTCTGTATTCGAGACCAGATGTTGCCAGGTGTGAAGTTAAACTTTGACTGAAATGCTAGGGTGGCAAATGAAAACACACAAAGACACTCAAGTTTCAATGGGGCTAAAACAAGTTTCCTTTTAGTTATAGAGTGCTAAACTCACTGTGGTTTTGTTGGAAAAAATAAATAGAAAATAGAAGTCTAAAACTGTGGCCTAATAATAACAATTTGTACTTTTAAACACTAGCACTTCATCAGTAGACAGGTTTTTTATAAAAGGCCAGCAAGTTTCAAGTTATTGTAACATATTTCCCGACCACAACTCAAACACATCCCTACACAGTGTACACACATACATGCACGCACACACACACACAGACAAATAAACACACACACAAGTGTTGAGTTGAGGAATGACAGACGTCTGCAGCTGGGAGGCAAGGCATGCCAAAACTTCCTGTCTGTCCCCCTCTTTAGCGCCCGCTACAGAACTGCAACTCCAAATAATGTGAAGCTGAATGACAGAGCACAGAGTGTACCTTTAAGATACAAACAACAAAGCAAACCGCTAATAGCTTCCAGAAGTTTAGCTGACCTCAATAAAAATCAGTATGACACCCAAGCCTGAAGGTGTAGCTAAGATCAAAACAAAAACAGTGCTGGATGACTCATCTACCTGTCCACATAGACAGCCATGTGTCCTTGTTCATTGCTGTGCTATTTTTGAGATGTTACCTCATATGGTGACATTCTCTTTTCCTTTCTGTCTAACGCTTTAATGTGTTTTTCTGTGATTCATGGTTACAGTAAACCATTATGTGCTGATGTCATTTGACATCACTTCCCAAAAACTGAGGGCTGTCTCAGCCTTTTTCACCCCACCCTCGCCTCTTCCTCTCTATCATGCTCCTCATCAGAGCCGAGACAGCTGTACGCAGCTGAACACTCACTTTCACATCTACATAAAAAAGGTGTTTTTTGGGGGGGAAAGTGGGAAAACTCACAGACGGTGTGAGCAATAAAAGGTAATGCTCCATCTGTTGGTGTATAATAACCTGATGGCCGTAAAGGACACACACACACACACACACACACACACACACACACACACACACACACACACACACACACATATCCACACACACCAGTCAGAGAGAGGATAATGCCTGACACATCTGAATATCATCAGGATGGCACAG
This sequence comes from Notothenia coriiceps, assembly GCF_000735185.1. Classification (NCBI taxonomy): domain Eukaryota; kingdom Metazoa; phylum Chordata; class Actinopteri; order Perciformes; family Nototheniidae; genus Notothenia; species Notothenia coriiceps. Next base: position 362,389 of record NW_011348523.1, read on the forward strand.
AGGGTGTGTGTGTGTTTGTGTGAATGTGTGTGTGCATGCGTGTGTGCGCGCGCGCGCGCGTGTGTGTGTGTGTGTGCGTGTGCGTGTGCGTGTGCGTGTGCGTGTGTGTGTGTGTGTGTGTGTGTGTGTGTGTGTGTGTGTGTGTGTGTGTGTGTGTGTGTGTGTGTGTGTGTGTGTGTGTGTGTGTGTGTGTGTGTGTGTGTGTGTGTGTGTGTGTGTGTGTGTGTGTGTGTGAGCCGTCTGGTAGGAACAATGGTGAAAGAGAAGCTTTGTCAAAATCCAGGTACAGAGCAGTTTAGTGTTAATCTCCAACCATCTCACTTCACCATCTCCAAACCTCAATCAATGGAAGTGGAATAAACAGGATATAGGAATGAACAGCAAAAGACAAGCATCCCTGATTATGTGCCTCTCTTTAAAGATGAGCATGTAAGATGGGGAGATCTATTTACAAAAACGGAAATAATAAGTGTTTGATCAACTGAAACGGATTTTTGTTTACCGCATTACACCTCCATGTCCTACAGTTGCAGAGAACATAACTTGTTTTTTACATTATATGAATTCCACCTAGTTCTCAGAGTCTCCACTGAGTGAGTGAGTGGAGGGGTAACCTATCCACTAGATGCCACCAAATCCTATGCACTGGACCTGTGTGTAACCAATTGTTTGGTCATTTTTGCCTTTATATGACGGATGAAACAATAAACTGAAAAGAATGGGAGATAGAGATGGGTATGATATTCAACAAAGGATCGAAGGCTGGAAATGAACCTGGGATAACGTGGCTTGCGCTGAAACCATTGAGTTACCATGCGGTCCCTTCTGCATCTCTTAATCTGATTCAATTGCTCTTTTAAAAATAAGCATGTAGGGAACTGGACAAATCCTACTTTCCCACATTCAACTGTTACATTGCAACTTGAATGAACACATTTCCCTCAATCTTGTTCAAATCTTGTAAATGCACTCACAGGACATGAACAATCCTGTAGTCCATTACACTCTTATAACGTCAGTTAATAATAAGCCAAAAGGTCTTGCGTCGACATCAGTCGCTTGTTGCCCTGCTTGTCTCCCCCCCTCCTCTCTTTCGCCTTTCTTTCTTTCTCTCCCTTCTCATCTCCCTGGGTCTGCAGTTCTTTCTTCCCTCCCACCAGAGGAGAGGGGAGGTCCAGGAGAGGGCAACCTCCAAATAAGTTCCATTAATCACAGGCCAAAGTCTAATGTAACTAATATTTTACAATTAGAGGAGACAGCAGTGGGCTCAGAGCCATCCATCTCTTCACCACATGATCTTCCATTCATAGGCTGCTCGAGCCATAGCTTCAGAACAGCCACACACACAATCACACACACACACGCACACACACTTACACAGATGCACAAATAGACCGAACAGGAAATGAGAGGGGTGGGATTGTGTGGTGTTGAGAGAAAGAGTGAAGGAAGAAAAACAGAATGAGTGATTACTGACTTTGACTCTGCACGATGCTGACATTGAACTGTATTAAATGACAGTTCTTGTTTAATAAAACTGGGGCCCTGTGTAATTCTGGGCCATCATTTGCATCTATTATGATAACATTATACTCACCAAAGCAATTGCTGAGATCTGGGAACACGGCAACATCACTATAACGAAGTCAGACAAGAAACACGGGCAGTCAGACAATCAGACAGATTGTAAACAAGCTAACAATACAGCCTGATTATCAGGGGAAAATCACAGGAAATGTGTGTGCCCATAACTAGCCTGTATGCTAGGTCAAATATCAACCAGGAAGGCAGTCTACAAACAGTGATGGATGTTTACAATGGATAGTTTGAGTAGTAGTAGTAGTACTAGTAGTAGTAGTACTAGTAGTAGTAGTAGTAGTAGTAGTAGTAGTAGTAGTAGTAGTAGTAGTAGTAGCCTAGTAGTAGTAATTAGGTAGTCATTCTCTATCTTAAGCTAATGTGAAACTTTAAAAAGATTTATGATCGTTTGACCACCATTAGCAAATTCACTGAACCCGCCCGCCAGTAGCTCTCTGTAAAACTATAAGGTGTTATTTTTAACAAATTCCTAAAATATGTCTAGCTGTTACCATGTTCCCAGGCTTTATGCTAGCTATGCAAACCTTCTCCTGGCTAAGCTTCATATTTATTTGACAGATATGAGAGTGGTTTCTTCACACTACTCCTTAAAGTACAAGGTAGTACCCTTGCAATAAGTAGAGCTGTGACATATAGTGTAGTGCAGTACTAAACATCAAGTAGGCAGCAGTTTGCCCCATTTGTTTTGACCCTGCTGTGTTCAACCCACATTTTAGAACTTTGCCTTCTTTTGTGTGAAAGAACGGTGTCAAAAGTTTTATTTTGGTATTTGAATTGTAAAACTATAGTCTGCCCTATAGGTAAGGTGCATCATTTGTTGTGTTTGTACATTTATATGTTTGTACCAGTCTATGGTTTGTAACTACACATGTATTCCAGCGTGTGTGTGTGTGTGTGTGTGTGTGTGTGTGTGTGTGTGTGTGTGTGTGTGTGTGTGTGTGTGTGTGTGTCTGTGTGTCTGTGTCTGTGTCTGTGTGTGGTGAGAGTGTTGTGTGTCACAGGCTGAGATAATGACCATGATGACAGTGGCGGGGCCGACGGGGGCCAGAGGAGCTGAATGGTGACGGATGACACAGGGCTGAGCTCTGATGGCACACAGACAGTGAGTGATGACTGCACATCCTTCCCAGAGCTCCACCCTTCATTATCTCTATAGGGAGAAGCAAGGCACAAAGGCAGGCCGCGCTGCCCTCTCGCTGCCCTCAAACGACATCTGCTCATGGAGACAGCCGCACTACCGCTCCTCTTTCACCTCGCTGTCGCTCCATCTATCTCCATCTATGGTGATCTTTCTCGCCTCTTTTCTCTCGCGTTTTCTCTCGCTCTCTTGTCACCCTCTCCGCGGAGGGTACACAGAGGTCAGACAATGAGATAATGACTCACCCCTTTCAACCTTTCAAATCAGGGCCTTTCCTTTCTCTCTGCCCTCTGTTTCATTCTTAATCCTTTCTTTATCGATCTTCTCATATTCACTTGTTCTCATGAGCCTGAGGCCTGCTCTGATGTCGCAGAAGAAACAGCAGGCTTGGGTGAACTTGTTTAAAGTTAGATAACACTCTGAACCTCAAGGCATCTGTGGTGCCACACAAATAGTTGCCCTAATTATTCCTGAGAAAAATGAAAGCATGTTAAACACCTGGTACAGGAAGATGTAGAGGCTTTACCACAGCTTAACCGTTAGAGTGGTAAATGTGGCCATCTAGTGGTGGAGTTGAAGCAGTGCAGAAATGGGAGTTTTTGTTTAAAAACACAAGGGAGGGCTCAGTGAGACTAATGAGCATGCAGACAGGTTCAACCAGAGGTCACCATCTGGCCAATTACCACTGCTGGCACATTGGAGCCGACCTGAACTGTCATCACAAACACATCACTCCATGTCCAAACTGCCCGGCAATATGTCACCATGCCACTCGACGTGCCATACAGTATGGTGAGGATGGGGGCAACAGGAGACAGCCCCATGACAAAGCCACCTGGTCAGCACTGCAGACAGGACAGGCTGCCGGGCCACCTGCTTAGTTCAGTTTTGGAGGACGCTCGATGGACTCTCAATGTCACATACTCGTCTCAATGTCCAGTTTGACTGACAGGTGTTTATTGTGTCTACTGTGTCTTCCTCCTCTCAGGGAGGAAAAAAAAATATGGAAGATAATTCTACAGCAATCAAAATGGAAGGGATGCTTTAAATAACTCCAAACCAAAAACTAAAACATCGCTATCATTGCTGCGAAGCGATAGTCACAGTATAATGTTTTTGTTGTTGAATGGAGCAAATTGTCCCTTTTTTCAAAACAAGAAATATAAAACATTAGGTTCCCTCAAAGACGACGACTCAAAACATACAGCTTTTGATCTGATTTGTAATTAAAACTACTTTATACGCAATAAAAGGGTGGAAGAAACATAAACAGCGCAATCTCCATGACATGAGTTGAAGGAGAGGGCTGCTTTTCGGCATATTATAATAACCATCTGTACAATCAAATAGAAAACTACATCTTGCTGTTAGAATCATAAAGAAAGGGAACAGATGTTAATCCCTAATGGAGTTGACAGGCACTTTCCTGTCTTTCACATGAACATATTGAGTTTCTGAATAAGAGGGGGATCAGAGGGAAGGTGTATCATGTTGCACTCATAATACATGCATATCAAAGACCCCAGCTGTTGGATTCCCTCTCTTGAGAGACAGCATTATTAAATCTGCACTCAGCAAGCATATCACACCAGCACAAGAGCTTAAGCCTCTCCATCAGTGGGCTTCCATTGGCTTGGGTGATTTGTAACCTATCACACAAGGAGATTATATCATCCTTTAAAGTGTGGGGGTAATCAGTGCCACACACCTGTGTCTTCTTTAGCCCCTATTTGAGATCAGAGATACGAACTGGGATGAAGGGAAAAAACGTAAGTTCTATAAAGGAAGGGTGTTGTTTGTAATTGGCAGGATTTATTCTCACACACTCACACTCGCTCTTCACACTTACTGTGTCAGGTGAGGTTGGAGATACTGCCAAACACTGTTTTTTGGGGGTGGCAGCATCCTTGTGGCTCACAATGTCATGCATGCTAGGCAGCCACTTATATATACAATTAAGTTAAGCAATTGTATTATTGTTATATGGCCATCTGCAGTCACATTGACATGGGTTGGTACAAAGGATCTGAAAGGAGATAACAAGATGAAAGAAAAAATAATGGACTCGTCTTTGTCCACTAGATGGCAATAGATACTTTCAAATCCGAAGGCAGCCCTGGCTTTACTTCAGTGACAGCTGCATTTAACATACATGATACATAAGCCGATGCTCACCTGATGCAACATCTGTCTCCATGCTCCCCCCATCGTTCAGACTGACGTTGTGTGTGCTGCTCATGTTCCCCTGGGATCTGAGGTAGGAGAGCAGGCCGCCCTGGTGCTGGAGCTGATCTGCCTGTCCTGGAGTCAGGTTCTCCAGAGAGGAGATGGGAGATTCAGCCACTGCTCTGCCCCAAGGTCCCGCCTTCTCATGCTTCTTTTCTCCTGGAATCTGGAAATCAGCCTCTCCCATCTCTTTGGGCTCGAGGATATTATTTTTCAGGACCTTCCACTTGGCAGCATCATCATTTTCATCATCCCTCCCTTGCTCAGATTTCTCAAATTCACCTTCACCGTTGTGACCTGTGGAGCCAGCACTCAGCGCGTTCATCTCTCCCTTTATTCCCTGCACCAAAAGGTCACACTGATATGCGGGCTTCACTCCGAGTTCAGCTGCAGCATTAGAATAACTTTGTAGCCTTCGGGCCAGGGAGGAGGAGAGTCCATTACTGAAAACGCCAGCCATCTGAAGCAGTTCAGCCGGAGACATCCCTGAATGAGACATGACAGAGTCTGGCCTGACAGACAGGTCTAAAGGCTCGTACTGGGACTTCCTGGTTGGAGCAGATAAAGAGGCGTCTACACCTGTGTCTTTGTCAGTGATGTCGGGCTGCTTGTTGATGAGCAGGGCGTTTTCACTGTGGTTCTCCAAGCCAAGGTACTGGGCCGGGCTCCAGCCTTCCCTGGAACGAGGTCTGAGCTTGGGGTTGGGGTTGGGGCTGGAGCTGCTGCTGCTGCTGCTGGTGGGCTGCAGTGGAGAAGAAAGATCCCTGCTGTTTTGCCAGCAGGGGAAGTGGTAGCGATCCAGATGGAAGCTGAGGGAGGCTGTCTGTGCAGCAGTGAAGTCACTGGAGACCGGACACCTGTAGACTTTCTCACCTAACACAGACAAGAACAACAAAGACATAATACAATCCAAATCAAATTAGGAAAGAATGTTTATATGAGGCATATACTGAGCGTTCTGTTCTGAGAAAAGTATGTACCAACAACCGATGTCTAAACATGAAAAATGTTGCAATCCCACACCAGGCTGAGTTGAATGATTTAAGGGCTGCCCTGCAGTAAATCAAGCTTGTAATCAGCTTTCAGCTCCAGTGATCCATCATTTTACAGTATGGACGCCACCAACATGTGCAATAAATACACCCAAAGATGTTAACACCAAACAAGATTCTTCCAGAAATAATAAACAGTCAAATTCAAAGCAACTAGAATAAGGCAGATGTCGCAGACAAGAACCTCATTCCATCAAAACCAGTAAGTGGGTTCCCCAGTCAAAATAACGTCCAACATGTGAGCTGTTCTGATTAACCGCACCACGTACTGTAGCAGAGTTTATTTTTGCTTCATACTTGAAAAATGGTGTGTCGGAGCCATAATTCAAAAAGTACAAAGTGTATTATTGTGGGGAATGATTGAGGGTAATTTTTCTCCTTTTAGCCTATGAAAAATATCCATCTGGAGACAAGATTTGATCTCGCTCACAATAACTTTTAATTAAAGATAATTTAAATCTTCTTCCCTCTGTTTACCTACAGTTTAATCATTAGCTATCACAGAAACTCCCTTCAGGGTTAAACACACTGCATGTGACCATTTTGAGTTAGTGATTGTCTAAGACCTCAGCCTTGCACTGTCTTTAAACAGCCCAGCTGTTTCCCTGCCATTCCAATTACAGTAAAAGTCATCCGACGCCATTAAGCCACAAATATTGGCAGTTTATTGCCCAACACTCTCCTGGCATTTGAAGGTCAGGTCATACATTATACTGTGTCTTTTAGGGATGCGTCTGGGATAGGGAGATAAACCCACCACCATTAATTTAATTCTATGCATATTGATGCCTTATTGTTCTTCTTTAATGGACTAATATCTGAGTTACAACAGTGATTCATCCCCGCCAGAGAAATATCAATTTCATATACCTCAGGATCTGACCCTGAGGCAATGCTCTGAGGTAAATATAAATCTAATGGTCTGTAGTTGTTACTTCACTTTGTTTCCAACTTTAATAGAAAACCCCGCTTTTGTGAGGTGAACAGTAGTAAAAGAAGATTTTTTTTTACTATTTCAAATGCACAAACCCATAAAATAACAGCCACATATTAACTAAATAGAGCTGAACCTAATGAAATTGAAAAATCACTGCTGAAATGGCAAATCCGTGCCCCTGACAGAATGCAGTCACCCCTGTTTGTACTGCATATCAGTGTGTGTGTGTGTGTGTGTGTGTGTGTGTGTGTGTGTGTGTGTGTGTGTGTGTGTGTGTGTGTGTGTGTGTGTGTGTGTGTGTGTGTGTGTGTGCATGTGTGTGCATGTTTTATTTAATGTCTGCATACATTGAATGTGCGTGGCGACGTGCGTGAGCGTGCAAGAGCGGGAAAGAGACTTCAACAGTGCCACACCCTCTTCTCCAGTAAGAGACAAAAAAATCCAAACAGCTTAATGGAACTCTTTCAGACGCACGCCATATATCTAAATGATTCTGCGGCTTAAATTACGATGACATTACCGGCCAGCTCCAAATGCAGAAAACACATATATCTGACCTCATCTTTCAGCGTGGACCCATTTGCCAGCCTACATGAGAGCTGTAAAACAATACAAAGAATGAAGACTCTGCCCTTTTTTTCCCTCTTCATTTGGATGGGTGCCATCTTTGTGATTGCCTGGTTCATGCTAACTTAATCAGTTTAAGATTTACTTACACTGCCGAGGCTCACATTATGTGAGAGGAGTCATTTTAGAGCTTAGATTTATCAACCAAAACTCCAATTACTGCATCATTACAAACCCCAGCCTCTCTCACCTAACACAGAGCATCTAATGAAGTGATGCGTATGAGTTATCCGCCCTTACTGGATGTGCAAGGCAGAGGAAAAAGGTAAATAAATAAATAAATGCTTCAAGTGAGCCGTGTCTTTGGAAAAAGCATGCAGCTGGGCTTGGACGAGTGATTCATTTCATATGGAAATAGGCTTTAAGATTTACAACCATACATCACCGTCAATGCAATCACGGGCTCACATACTATATGCTTACTTAGGCATTTGGCAGGTATATTGTAGATATCAAACTCTACACAGTGAGGTTTTGGCTCTTTCTCTATATGCAATCAGGCACCTGAAAATGCAAAGCACAGATACATGGTTGCTGGTTTGGTTTAAGATGAAACAGAGTGAGAGCGAGAGAGTCACACACAAGACTGGTGAGAAAAACAGGGGCACCAGATGTTCTTTGATGTTTATAATAGCATATATTATTAATATTAATTAGACCACATAGTCAATGACGCATTTGGGACGTTTCCAAGTCAATTAAGCCAAATGGCATTCAGGAGACGGTGGAACAATATTTCAAGGCAGGTGTTCAGAACTCCCTGGGTAAATCTTTTTATCTGCATGCTAGGAAAACAAGCATTTTGAGCTTAATTTGAGCCTCATATCTGCAATAATAATTAAAAAGAGGATTAAAAGACAGAAGTGAGAGTGAGACAGGAAAGCCAACAGGTAATCAGTTTAGAAAACCCAGTCAGAAAGAGTGTGATCTCTGAATGAGAGCAGAATTTGTTAGATTAGGAAATCTTTGGTTATAAAATGCTTTTACTGTCAGCAGTCGCAAATAATAGAAGGATGTAACATCCACATTAAAAAGTGATACTCTGTACAGCAGCTTGCTTTATCTATGTTTCTGGGTGAACTGCTGCTTATATTACCAATCAACCTTTTACAGACTCTTATCATTCCAGGCTCTCGTAGCTGTAACGCTTACAGTAAAATAAGTGTAAAAGCATGGAATAAGAGACAAAACACATGTGGGGACAACATCATTACATGGTGTCTGCTCACTGACCTTGAGGTTAAGAGTATTGAATGGGACTAATTAATAACTGTCAGAGCATTTTCTGTTTGTTAGGCATGTTTTTCATTCTGAGCAGGGATCTAACCGGCCCAATGTAGGTCAGAGGCCTCAAGAATGCACCCTTCATTAGTTTATCATTTTAAGAAGACGTCGTTAGTCTTAATCTCAGATTATAATTAAAGTCAAAGTGCATCTTCAAATCTGTCCTGATGAGATATTGAGAGAAGTAATTTGCAACACACGCCTTCTATTGAAATCAAAGTGTGATTTCTAATTTAAGATGCCGGGTATTTGTAGTTCAAAATCTAAATCCAGCACTGTGTCTGGATGTATCGAGCAAAGAAGCCGTCTCTCACTCTGACAGCCACGACTGTACTATATTTGCTATCCATATTGAGAACATCAATAACTTCATGACCACCATAGGCTGACTATGAATAATGCAGCCAGTAATTCTGGACTAATCAATGTTCCTCAAGCTGAACATCTGGCAGTGGTAATTCTTCCTCAGCATCTCCGCTCTCCTGAATTAGAAAACACTCGCTCTCTCTTCCTCCACGTCCAACCATCGAGACAGACAGACTTGATCAGTTACAACCCCCCCCACCCACCTCCGAAAAAACTTATCCCTGTTATTAAACCCTCATCAAGTGGTGCGTGTTCTCCATATGTGTAGGATTTACCTATCTGTCCCGCAGCAGACCTGTGTGTTGAGCCAGGGCCAGCAGCGTGTGATTGTGTTAATTAATCTGTCATTGTGAGCGCAGGGAGCAGCTGCAGAGGTCTCTGGGATATATTGTCAGAGCTAAACAATGCGGTGCTAAGCCCCCAGAGTGAGTCTACCATTACACAAGACTAAGAACAGAGAGGAGAGGAGGAGGAGAAGGGGGAGAGAGAGCCTGCCGGATCCATCATTGACTAAAGCAATGACGCCTGACCTTTACAATGAATTAGTTTCCATGCTTAATATTGACTGAAATTAGAGTCTGATACTGAATGTGCCATCCCAGAACTGTGTGCACTCAAATCCTCAGCTAGCCAGCTATCATAAATGTTTCTGGAAGTGACACCGTATGGTCTCGGAGATAGGGGGAGAAGAGGGAAAGTATAAACAACAGAGCTTGAATATGTTTTTAAAGAGCAACCAGAGAGGGATTTGGCCGTAAACAGCGAGAATTTACATGTAAATATGCAGATAGCTGTATGTCTGTACAATATGGAAACAAAGCATCTAATGAGATTAGACCTGATCCATTTATCTCTGCTATACGGCCATCATTTAAGAGGATGCTGGATCAAATCCCACAAGAGCGCATCAGACTTGGATGTACATAACAGCAGTATTCCAGTGGAAAATAACCATATTGGTAAGCGATGAAAAACAGAACAAAAGTTTCGGCTTGTTTTTCTTCTCTTAACAACGCTGTTAAAGCAGTAATTTAGGCCCATGATAACATGTTAGCAGGACGCCATGACAAGAAAGGCATTTACCCAGAGAGCCGAATCATCCAAATCACCAGGTGGAACAGAAGACTATCAATAAAAATACCAGGTGGTAGATCAAATCATAAAAATCACTGGGTGGTATATATCAAATCATTAAAAACACCAGATGGCATGCATTAACATCTTGTGCCCCCGTAGGCAAGGGGTGGGGATGTGACGGATATAAAATAGAGGGTACTAATTATCCCTACAATTCAACATGATGCCATTATCTTTTAAAGGAAGACAAAGTCCTTGTGGATGACAGTAATATCTGTGGTGGTGTTGCTGACCCTGAGCTGCATGTCCCCCTACACTTAGTGGGAAGAAAGATGAGGCCATTGCTGTCACGTAGCCACTTTATATATTTTTTAAAGAATACATAGAAAGAGAATGTATAAGATGAAGAAATCTTTCGTTGGAAGCTGATTTAGTTCACTGTAATACGGTCTGTCATATTATAAATTCTCAGAATAGAAACATGTAATCCTGCAAAAAAACTGGCAAAATAATAAAGGGGCAATCATGTCATTCAGTTTGATGCTTCTATAAAGTTTAGGGGGGGCGCAAGAGACAGACTAAGCCATATAAACAATGTTAACTACAACGCTTTGGTTGGAATACAAATGGGGACATTTCTCTACCTGCATTTCCTGTCTGACTCTCGTAAGTCAATTAAGGGCAAAAAGCAAAAGAAGTATGTGAAACAAAAGGGCTGTACATCACGTCACCCATTAGTTTGTGGACTACAGTTTTGAAATTTTGTATTTTGACCATTGGTTTTTAGCAGTTGCCATTTTCTTTCTCCGCAACCAGAAATTAAATGAAGCTAAGTGCAACCAAAAGCTGTAAAATACATTTTAAAGAGACCAAAATGTCATAATTAACTTTCACCAGCTGAAAAGTTATTGAAACTCATTTTGAAAGTTTAAAGTTGTAAGAAATAATGAGAGCATCAAGACTCAATCACAAGGTTTCCAAAACCTAAAGCATACCCTGTATTATCGTCTATTTTACTCTAAATGGGACCATTATTTACTGAATGAACATTATGATGTATTGTAGAAACAAATGAGGCCATAAACTAATAAGGAAAATGTGATGTAATAAATCATTAAGAATTAGACCTTATACATATAGCTTTGAGAAGAAAATAAAATGTTCTTTGACTGAATTACCTATAGCTGGAGAAGAAGATTGTGGCCGTTGGTCGAGGCCGCTGCCAGAGTGGGAGTTCCCGGTCTCGGTGAGGATCTCTGTCGGCCCATGACGACTCACGCTGCCTGGACTACCGGGCCTGCTGGTGGCCTTGGTGTCCGGGTCGTTCTGACCCACCTTTCCATCGTCAATGGGAAAACATCTCTCCGTCAGGTAGGAGGAACTCTGCTGCTGTTCTTTAGGACAGAACATTTGCTGTTCAACATTCAGCCCTGGGGTCATGATCTGCCAGCCTGGGTAGCTGCTGAGAGTCTCTCTGTTAGACATGACCTTCTGCAGATATTCCATGCTGGTGGAGCTCAGTGGAGGGGGGAGATGATTCAAACCCAGTAAAGAGGAGCCCTCCGCATCCGTCATAGGGCCTTGAGCTGAGGAAATCATCCTCCCTAGCATCTCCCTAACCTTAATGTCAACGCCTGCTGAGGCCAGTATCTGGCTGTAGTCTTGATGCTCGGCTCTCTCAGCCGTGAGGAACCTGTTGTGAATGTGGGTGATGTACTGTGAGTAAAGATTGTTCTGGTGGTCTTGTGTTAGGCTATTCATGCTAACAGAGGTGTCATGCTCAGCAGGGAGATTACGCTTAGCAGCCAGCTTGTTGAGGTGGACCTTCATGTGGTTCTTCAGAAACCAGGGTTCTTTGAATCGACGACCGCAGATTTGACAGGAGTGCTCAAAAGAGTTCTTATGTTTCCTCATGTGACCCTTCAGGAACCAGGCCTGGCTGAAGGTCTGTCCACACACCTCGCAGGGGAATTCACCCGTTGGCTTTTTCTTCTCACCAGCCCCCATCACAGGCTTCTGCCCTGAGCCTGATTCAGCAGTAATGTGTGTTGTCTCAACATGGCCGATAAGTTCCTCCTCCTGTGAGGCAGCAAACTCGCACAAGGTGCATTTATAGGGCTTATGGAGGATCCTTATGTGGCGTTCAAGCTCCTGCTGCTTTCTGAACTTGCCTTTGCAGAATGAGCAGCGGAAGCTGGCGGGTTGGGGCTGGATGGGATCATCAGGGGTGGCAGCCACCTTAGGGGATGTGGATGTGTGAGGTAGGCTCTCTGCTGAAGCAGAGTTGATGAAGAACAGGGGTTGTGTCGGCACAGTGTGTAACAGTGTGTTTTGAGGTTGGTTTGTATTGGATATTTGCTGTTGGCTGATTTGACCAGCTTGTGTCTGCCTGTCCCTTAGTATCGCCCTTTCCTCAAGCTCGTGAAGCAGTCTATTCTCCTCCCTAATTCGCCCACGGCCTTTACCCATAATGCCTTGCTTGTGGGTGCGGAGATGTATCTTCAGATTGCCCTTCTGTGCAGCCCTGTGGTCGCAGTATGGGCACTTGAAGGGCTTCTCACCAGTGTGTGTGCGCATGTGAAGGGAAAGGATGCTGTTGAAGCGGAAGCGTTTTCCACACAGCGGGCAGGGGTACTTCCTGTTCTTGCGGCTGTCATCCTCGGAGGAATTCACCTGAGAAACCATGCTTTGATTGGTAACTCTCAAGAACTGGGAAAGCTCTGCTCTGCCGTTCATGCTGCTGAGAATCCTTGCATCCATGATTTGATTGGCCAGAAGTGCCATCTGGCTCCTAATTGGGTGGGTGGACGGGGTAATGAAGCTGTCCTTTCAGGGACTGGCTGATGTTACAGTATGGTGGTCAGGGGTGTCTGTGTGGGACGGTCGGAAGGTTAGCAGTGAACTGTGTGTTGATTGTTTGCACTCATTCAGTTGAAACAGGATGTGGATTCATGCTGTTCAGATGAATCGTCTGTTTGTTGTAGCTCAGGCCTAAAGAGAAAACAAAAGGAACATTAAGTGCATTCTAATTCTGTCAAAACAAATTAATTATTAAAATACATCAATTTCCAGCCAAAGAGCAGGTGAGTATAATGTCAACGGGGCTCTGGGCTGTCAATTAACAGTGTAAATCTGTACTTTTGCAGCTGCTGTATAATGCCAGAGATGCACCACAAATAGGTCAGGAAATAGAGCAAAGTATGTTCTCACTCTCTTCATCCTGTGTTAATGTATACCTGTGGTTTTAGAATATTGTTGGAGACCGTAAAAACTGCTGATTAAGTCTCACCACAAAGACTTCCTCAACAAATATCTCATCTTTACTAAAGGGTAACATCTTTGTCTTGATCTCATTTTGAACCGACACACAAGGCAAGACAAACATCAAAGACTGCCTGCTTCTACTTGCCCTTCCTTTGCATTTCACAAATCTGCGCTTTAAAAAAAGAAAAGATTAAAGTAACAGAGTTAAGCTTTTGCAGCAGGTCTATTGCATATTTGAATAGAAAACCTTTACCAGGATAATTATGTCACAGGAGTACTAAGGGAAATAAACAACTTGATGAAGCAAAAATGCAAAGTTAAAGAAGGAATATCAAAATGGAAAGCTAAAATATGCTTCACTTCTTCCCATGCCCAGCTTTCCCCTTCTTTGCAGCAACAAAACAAAGCTTCAAATTCACATCAAGCTACAATGGTAGAGGTCACATAAGCGAGCCCTGCACAGCTCTAGTGCAGCACCAAAGGGCACAGAACAAAGCCGGCACTGTCCACACTGAATTAACACAGGCTTACATCATCCTGGACTGCAACCTCAGTCAGTCATGAAAATGATGTACACAAAACCACGCAGATAAAAAGCTGGCAGGCTGGCAGCAGGAGTTGGTGTGTCTCCTCTGAGCTGCAGATCAGAAATCAATGTAACCATACTGACCTAATCATATCCGACAGGAAAACCTTAGTAAATTGTATTATAATAAAACGGATCTACTTCATATTTTTATAACCTGGTATTCCTTTTGCCCAAACAGAGGGGGAGGGTGTAGCAGAGGATGTTTACCCCCACCTCCCCACCCACTTCCAAGGATTACGGTCATTTGAGCTATTATCGCATTTGCCTCTATTAATGTCATTACCGTACTGTAGCCTTGGATGGTAATATTGCACAGTGTATCCAATGAAGTATGCACTAAATCAATAATGATTGATCAAACTCAACGGCGCCGCAGCATCAAATAACTTTGACTACAGTAGGAACATTATGTGCATTTTTTCAAGAAATGTTCTTTTTGACCTGTCTATCCAGCTAGCTGGCTGAAAGTGAGCAGCCCAAGCTAAACACTAGCCCTTTCTATATCATGACACTAGTTGACAAGTTGATGTATATAAAGCTCTTCTAAATGAAATGTCTGACAACTAGTCTGAGCCACATGCTGCTGCTGCCTATGTTCCAAAGCAACCTCAGTCTGTCAAGGAAATGTTGGACACAAAACCACACAGATAAAGAGCTGGTGTGCCTGCAGCCTGTCTGCTCCGCTCTGAGATCAATGTAAGGATACAGACCTGACCTAATCAAATCTGACAGGGAGAAAGTGAGCATACACTAGATCCACTTCATATTTGTTAGTGGTATTCCTCTGATTTACTAAGCATAAGAAGGAGGTATAAAACCTTCATCACTTGTGTGTATGTGACTGTGTGTGTGTGTGTCCCAGGTTGTGTAGGAATTGTTGGAGATGGGAAGCGGTATGCATGGCCATCAGGTGTTTCTCTGTCAGAGTGGATTAGGATCTTTTTGGTGCAGATTGAGAGAGCGCTTGATTGTTATTAAGCATCGTGTCACTGTAGCGCCTCTTAGGTGTGGCCGCGAGTAGACGAACAAGGAGCAGGTGTGATTTAGCACAGCCAATAAAAGGGGGGAAAAATTGACACATACACAATTAAACCAGCCATGGGAGTGGTGCATTCCGGATGATTTCGGATCCGCCGATATCAAACATTGTTACAGTTGTTTTTACAGCAGTCAGACTAGAGGAATCTGTGCTTCAGAATTTAATCTACAAGAGGGTGGAAGTGTAATCTTTTTACTTTGTAGTTGCAGCATATTGTCAGCCAGGATGGATGGGCAATATTGTAAATCCATAGAGCGTTGACACTGGAGTGAAATTTATAGATCAGAAGTGCATATTTCATATTTCTTTTTAACAGCAGTTAAAAAGCATTAATAATTTATGTGCATGGTTGAGCTGAAAGCTGCAATGAATGCACCACAAACTGCTACATGAGCCTGCAACCAGCAGCTACAGTACAGTAACATAATGTAACCTAAAATAAAGATTAAATTAGTAGAGGAGTGGCCGTAAAAAAAATATTCAGTGTGATACTCTAAAATACATATCTAATGATAGTAAACATGAGTTTTAAACATAATCTTTCCTTTTTGTATTGTACAGAATAGAATGATTCAAGAATATTCATTTTTAATGAAATGGGTCAATAAAACCCTAATATATTCTGTTGTACAGAAATCTGAATTGGTGTAAAATTTGTATGCGTTCATGAGGAAGGGTGCAGCATCAGCCAAGGAATATCGCATTATAGTTTGGAGCAGATCCAAACCATGGGGCAGATATGCACATTATTATTTTTTAAATATGGGGGGGGGCATGGCTTTGGCGGAGGTCTGTGCTCTCTTGAGTTCCCTTCTTGCCTAACTGGCTCTTAAAAGTTGTTATATGGGAACATAATAACAGTACCACCAGATAGAAAGCTCATCAAAATAGAAGAAAGGGGAAATAACAATTGAAAATGTAAAGAAAAATCTATTCCATTGTAGCATGTTACTGTAAGTGTTAAAAAAAGGTAAATATGCATACACACATAAACTCACACACTCTCACACACACAAACACACACACACACACACACACACACACACACACACACACACACACACACACACACACACACACACACACACATACATCCAAAGATACAGCTGCATTCCTTCTGAATGCATCTTTGTATGACACTTTAAAACAGTTTCATTTATTGATAAAATTACAAGTGACATGTGATGATATTCTCATGAAATCTAACGACACACACATTTATATACTTCCTACACATTAACTAATGATACTGTGCGATGTTATCTGTTGATGTCCCAGATTCTTTGCAACACCACATAACAAGAGATCATGACTTTCAAAATTCCTGGAATTCCCTGACTGTCCCAGTTTGCGAATAACAACAGTTGTATTCATTATTACAGAGCAGGCTGTATGTGCGGACAGTAAAAGCCCCCTGCCATGCATTATGCCCTGTGTTTCTCACTTCACCCACGCGCCCACCCACCAAAAAGCAGCCAGCCAGGCATCCTGCGGACGGCGCTGTCAGGGGATGAAGAGCCAGAACAAGGAAGAGGGCAGTGGTAACACAGCTGCCCACCATGACCTGTACAAAAGATAGCACCCATATACTTTCTGACAGCCAGATTAATGAAACCCTATAGGAGCTCCTCTGTAGGCCCCCCAAAAGCCTGACGGAGACAGAATAGTCTAACCAGCACCATTCATTACTGCGGGAGTACAGAGCACAGAAAGAGCACACACAGCACTGACAAACTAGCTCCTTGTGAGTAATAGCTAAAGAACTCATAAAGGAATACATACACATTTGTTGTGGATGCAGTAAATCTATGCCACTCCTTTTACAACTATCAAAAAATCTGGCCTGTGCCCCGTAAAAATAAATCTGGCGTGCATGTGGTGCAGCGGTGATGTTATTTGGGACTCAGCAAAAGGAGCCTTTCGATTAATTTGGTTTGCTTCATTCACTAATGCAGATCAGTGGCATTCAATGCAACAGGGGGAAAATAAGTGACATACTAAAAGCTACAGGGTATAGGAACTGCAACAGCATGTAAGTGGTGACCAGCTGTGTTTGTACCTGTAGGAGTTGGTGGAAAACCTCACTTTGAATTCACAATAGTTATTTCCTATGAAAGAATAACCTATATTCAGCAGAAACGATGTGAAGAAGTCTGAGTGTATCAAAACCTCATTACAGTGTGTGTGAGTCATTTATAAACGTTGCATTCATATGCCTCCCCTGATGCTTTCAACGGCCCTCACACACAAGGAAACACAAACACCGTCTACTAAAATCCTCATACACATGCACAGACACCCACTGTGGCATGCTGTCTCCCTCCAACACACACATACGTGCAGGCAGGCAAACACGTGCATGTAGAATGTATTTTAAATCGCTAATGTGTAAACAGTTGCTCATGTTTGCACAGACCACCTGTTCTTTCTGGACACAAACAAAGCTTTGGCGTAGGATGGGGTGTGTTAACAGTGAGGGGTGCGGAGGGGATGCCTTGCACTAGAGAAGCCTATCCACATGGTGTAGGCTGCATCAGATGGTTGGGCCCTGCAGGACAGCAGCCAGATCCAAACGGAACTCACACAGATCTTGAAGAATGGAGCTCCTTCATGCAACATACTGACACGTTATGCTTTCTTGAAAAGTACAACTTACCCCCACCCCCCTCGGTGTAAAAACGCAGGCTTGCCAATGCAAACGTGTCACTATATCCTTTAAAAGGCAGGGTAATTTCGTTTTAACATCGTCTTTTAGAAGATCAAATTTGGCAAAGAGATGGCAAAAAATGGAGGAAAAAGTGTCTTCTTTCAGTTGCAAAAGCACTTCAAGGCACTAAAACAAAAGTCATTAAACGAGTCATCACAAAATCACAGCAGGAGTCTGGTAATGCCACTTACAGTATCTCATTAAGCTATGGCATCTCCAAGAAGAAAAAAACTGACAAACAAAGAGCATAATCCAAGGCACATTAACTGGGCTGATAATTCAATGAACTCTCATTTGGCAGCCATCTTGCCCTTAAAATGGTTTTTTTTTCAGCCGCAGCAGCCGAGCACAGACCCCTCGTGAAGTTTCTCTCTCTCTCTCCTTCACATACACACACAGACACAAACACACACACACAGACACACACACACACACACACACACACACACACACACACACACACACACACACACACACACACACACACACGCACACGTTACTTCTTCCTCTCGATCCTTCTCTCTCTCCCGCGCTCTCTAAAACAACAAAACATCCACCATTAGACAACGGGGTACCAGCGTAATTAGAAAATGACTTCCTTTGCAATCCTAGCTAAGTAGTTTACACACTGTAATTACAGGGACAAAATCATCTTTTCATCATTTCACTGATTGAGCTCATCAACCCAGTGGGATCCCAGGACTGTGCTCAGGCAACATCTGGGCTAAGAGAATTAGCCCTTAGTTTAGCAGGCCTTACACAGTGGCAAGCAGCGCAGCATGAACACCGGACATGGCCGTGGCACACTTCTCTAATTGAGACAGATTTGTTGTAGTTTGTGTATCAGATTGTAAGATCAAGGCCTTATCAAACAGTCCCGTTCATTCATTTGAATACAATATGACACAATTCAGGAGGAAGGCAAGGTCACTGCACAATATATCTCTATTTCCCACACTTCTAGAAAAAAGCCATATCAAACTTAGACTCCCCCTCGGTGTACTCCTGCACTTGTGAATCGAAGCATTGAAGCATTGACCTTGGTGCACGACAACAAGCCTTCTCACTGGGCGCTCTGTTTTCTCTTATTTTTACGCATGCCCCGAGCCTTGACTTTCTAACAAACACATGTGGTCGTGGAGTTGAAGGTGAAGTGCTTTGGTTTCGTCTCTGTCCCGTTGGAAGGGCTCTGACTCGGTGTGTTGGCAACAGAGGCAAGTGTTTAATGTGGCAGCTGTTAGCCTCGTGGATTTTCACTAATCACTCTCTCCTGATTACTCTGATGAGTGTATGATGCTCTTAAATAATCAACCGGCAATGAAAAAAAAGAAAAATAATTATCATCATCTCCCTAAGTAGTGCAGCTGCACCCGCCTGCAATAATTACAACTAGAACAGGGCGCCTTCTCTCGTCACTTATAACCACTTATTATTAAAGATAACGCTAATTGGTGCAGTGGTGGGCGACAATTCTTCATGGGGTTCATCATAAAAAAGGCAAACCTTGAACGTTATGGCACATTAGAGGTCTTAAAGGTAAGGTTCGGTATTAAACATGGCATGCGGAGACACGCCGATAATCTGAGCCAGGGGAGTAGTAGACGTCCTATCAGTAGCCCCTCGGTTGCCTCCCTGCCTTGCCCTCTCTCCACCCCTCCCCCACTCCTGGTATCAGCCTGGCAGACACAATTAACATTTTCATAAAAACAATTCCCTGCCTCCAATAGTCCAATGTAATTTGTTTTCCATCTCTGTTCATTAATCATTGTTTAAATCGGTGAGCCATCCCCTCCACTCTGCCATCTGCACTCAGCTGTGTTACAGATATGACACCTTCCCCCTTAATGGGAGCTGACAGCCAAGAGAGGAGGCCTGTGGAAAATAGCTTCCTGCATGTGCACTTCCACCTCACATACTGCCAGCAGGTGAGAGAGGGGTATTTAATGTGTTCTGATTAATCTCAAAGGCAAACAACATTATACTATAATATCATTCAGCATGCAACACTACAGTACATACACAGCAGTAAAGCAGAAAAGTGTGCAAAAGCTATACTACGATAATCACATCGAAAACTCGTGCACACATTCTTTACAACAATGGCGATGCATTCCACATTTTGTCGAAGTTTTTTTTTTTTCTTCCTCTAGTTAAATTAGTGCAGTGTTCCTACAATATGCTATTGTTTTCCTGGAATTGGGAGCAAGGTTATTAATTATTCACTGTTGTGTTCTCATATGAGGGGGCTATGCTTTTCACTGTATTGCCTCATAGCTCAAATACTTAGGGCCATGGTACTCGGGCAAATTTCATGAGGCAACATCACAGAGAGATATTATTATCACAAGGCAGACACTTAGGAGATTAAAAGTTTCCTGAAGAGTGTTCAATGATTGGAAAGGTTTCGATTTTGCTCTGATAAGATATCAAAGTTTCGTGATACCTGTTGGCCCCGCACAGGGAAGACAAATCCAATAACTTTTTCCCCTTTTTTTCCTTCCATGGGATCTTAAGCCTAAATCTAGGTGAGTTTAGGCATTTTGGGGGGGAGAAAATCCCACTCAATGTGGTGCGAAGAGGTTGCCAAAAAGTTCATCTGGCCTGTTGATTTCAGCGTGGATTACAGATATTCAAATCATGAGCCTCGTGTTCAAACAAGTGCCTGTATCAGGGGACAAAGTTGCCAAGCAGGGCTTTGTCATGTAAGCTGTATGAATGTACTGCAGCATAATGAGAAAACGGCTGTGGCGCTACATGTAATACAGTTTCAGCCACTCACCCTCCCCTCTCAGTTAATTATTTCAGATAACCCTCCAGTCTCCATACAGGTTTGGTTTAGGAACAAAAAGATGGAGTCACCTGAACATGGGCCTCATTTTTCATCAGGAACTGTGTCACGGCACACACAAGGTCCCAGTTAAAAAACGCTTCACACAAACGCCCCAACTCTTTTTGGGGTTTTTCTAACAAGGACAGCCGCAGTAGCAGCAGCAGCAGTAAATGATGTGTATATTCAAAGCTGAATATTTCATGTTGATTGATCGAACTGACTGCCACCCACCTGCTCCTCCTCCTGTCCCACCGGAGCTGGCATGAGGAGAATTCAGTAATTGAGAAGAGCAGAGCATGGTCTCTCTTTGCTCACATATGACAGATGGGGCATCATCGCTTCAAAGGAGAGCATTTGGAAACAGGAGGAAGGAGGGGGGGCACAGGGTGAGGATGGCTTTGAAAGTGGCTGTGCCACTCTGTACAGGTGACAGCAACAAAAAAAGGTGACATTTTCTAAAGCAAGGCCACTTTTGGATACATATTGTTACAGCTGTAAAATAAAATCAGTGAATTCACTGTAGACAAACTGTACAATGATACATGCAGACACCTTGCATCAATATTCTCAGTCACAGACAACTTCATTAGCCCAAATGTTCTATTGTAGCTGCTACTTTTTTTATTCTATTTAAATTGTAAGATTTATGGCTCCAAATGGTGTTAAAACAATAGGAAATTAAGAAAAAACGTCATGGTTTTATTATATATGACATAAAATCGTATTAAATATATTTTATGGAAGATGTTCACGGTCTACTGTACAAACAACATATGTAAAAATAAACAATCAGGAAACATACATTTGCTTTACTCTGCATTCTTCTGAAAAGCTGTCGTTCAATTTTCTTATGTCGAATTTAATTCCATAGTCGCCTTTTAGCCCTTCGCCATTACTTACTTTTTCACCCCCTAAAAAAAGCCAATAGTGGCAGCTCTAGGAAACGCATGTCTATCAGAATTCGACAGAAACTTAAACTCACTCACTTTTTCGCACAAATGACTCCAGTAAATCTGAATCGGTTATTTATTTGTTTCTTACCTGGCCAGATTGGAGGATGCGCGGAGGACACGAGGTGACAGCTGAAGTTCAGAGGAGGAGAGTGATGTTGAACTGGATGACTGACTGCTGACTGACGGAGTGTATACGCTTCTCACGCTTTATCATAAACGCCCAACACACAGTCGGACCCAGATTCCCGCTTCTTGAACTGTCGCTTCCTCTCTAAAAAAGAAACCTTAAAAACACTCGCACCAGACGCAACCGCAGCGCGCTTAGCTGTGTAGTATTTCCAGTTGAAGAAAGAGGTAATGAAATATTTTTTTTAAATTACTCGGGATACTTCGACATGTCCCGAAGCAGTATGTCTCCCTCATCTGGCCGCTGGTGTGTAAGTGTAACAGACTGGCAACGTGCGTAAAATGTGCACTGCCGTCTCCAGGACGCAGCCCTCATCAATCCCTCTTCTCACTCAGACATGCGTGCATTTGGAATTTAAAGTATTACGTGGTATTATGGGGTATTATGGATGTCAAATTCGCTAAGGAGATTACCTGCAGGAGCATTACTTTTATATTATTTGGAAACTTGTGTAAAGGCATGATGTATAAGGAGACAAGATCTTTATGTTGTATTTTACATGCAGTGGTGGTTGTAGACCAATTGTATTAGTGGGCCATATGACCAGTTATTTTATGAGAGTATTACTCTGCACACAAATGCAGTAGAACAGAGAAACATCTAGTCCAGTATTAAGTCATAGCGTACAAAAAAAAACACTCACAAAAGACCCTGATTAGGGTTTGTTTCAGTAATATAATTTGTGTTATTAATTATTTTTATTAAATTGCAATTACACAAATCCAAACAAACACATTCCCAGAACTTTGGCTCCAATTACAGCCCAGTATTGGCTTCAACACTAGCACAAATGATATTATCATAGACTCTTTTTTTCAGTTTTCTTTCAGGGGGGGGGGCACAGGGGTTCCAAGCTCAGTGTTATGGGGGCACTGCCCCCTGTTGCCCCCTCCCTAGAGACGCCATGATTACATGTTATTCAGATGTTCTTTTTTACACAGGCTTATCCTGTGTGTTGTGTATTATTTCAGATTATCTTTGCTTGACGTACCCATACCGTTTGTTGGCATGTTGTGTAAGGAAAGAGAGGATAACTAAACCTCTGTGATTTAGCATTTTAGATGGTAAATGGCTCTATTAAGGAAGAGTAATTGGATGCATGTAACCTCTCTCACATTTGCACCATCCTGCTGATCTTGACTGTGGATTCACCTCCAACAAAGTGAGAAGAGTTTTCTTACTTTGAATACGTGAAAGCTTTTCAAATATTTTCCTCTAAGAAAAACATTCTTGGACATCATCACAAATAAAGAGAAACATTTAAATGACATCAATAGAGCAACAGGTCCTTGGTTTCGATGTTGTGGTTTTGATTGGTTGCAGATACGCTTCTTTTTGTTTTCTTATACTGGAATTTAAAGCTATCTACAGGTTCTCAAGCTCTATATTTCAAAGATATATAAGGATTAAAGTGATTAATGGTTTTCTACTATTTTCTCAATTAATTACTTCATTCTTTGCTCCATTTTCATAAAAGTGTGGGGGGAAAGCATTATCAGTTAAGAGGATGTCTTCAGATTTGTAAAGGCGGCAAAAACTCATTTGAGAAACTGAAAGCAGACAATTTTGACATGTAATGAAAAACTACTTTATAAAATTAGCTAATTATAAAAATAACATGTTACATTATGTGACATAACATTAATGCCCATCTTTTTGTCTTTGTACAATATTCTCTTTAATCCATGCTGTGAATTGCTCTTCCAATGAAACACATATTTGTCAACCCTTGTCCAGCCCTTTATTTAACCGGTTATATTGTAGTTATTTCTATTCATATTTGTATATTTATAAACACATTTATTATATATTTTTTCTATTCTACATTGTTGTTTCTTGCAGTGAACAAATCAACCAAAATCCTTTATATATGTGGGGTGTGAATTCTGAAAGAAGTGGCCAATACATTTTTCTGTCAATCCACTAATACAATACATTTAGGAAAGTGCAAAACAAAAAATCGAACTGATATTTTTAATCTCTGGGTTTAAAACCTATGTGTCATGGACCGACATCGCAATGAATCACCTCAACATTGGTTTCTCCTGAGTTCCTTCAGTTTACTCTTTAGGCCGTGAGTGTAAATGGCGTAAGTGGCTGGATCTTAAATACAATACGTTCAAACTGCAGTTGAGCAGACGTGCTGGTGCTGTTTAATCCATTCCTCTGACATTTGGAGCTAAGTGCAACACTTCCTCTCCCCCTCTCAGGCCCAGGCACCTGTCTGGACAACAATACCTGCTTGAATCCTTCATCACACAACTCTTTAAATCCCTCTTAATCCCTGAAATGTAGATCTCATGTGTGTTCCAGACCGTTACATAGTTTGCATGCAAGATTTCTTTATAATGTAGTTTTGCTGTGTTGCAGCATACCTTTGCAGCTTAACCTACATAAATCCAGTGATCCGTGTCTCACCAACACAAGTCTAGTATGTTAAGCATTGCCTAATCTGTCTCATGGTACCTGGATTTTCATATTGGAGAAATAATCCTGATGAAGTGGAGGGGGGGGGGGGGGGCCCCGAGTCACCTCAGGACCTGTTTAAAAGCTTCTTATCGGAGACCTGCACTCCCACCATTTAACTAAAAAGGGGAGTGATAGCCTTTCAACTCACAAGCCGCAGCTTTAATTAAAGCGGTTTGTAGGGGAGATCAAGTCCAGTGGTGTGTATGAGTTGCCCCGCAAAAAGAATCTAAATTACATCAAACAACAGAGCTCAGTCCGGAGTGATTTCCAAGTATATTACTAAAGAAAAAATCCCCATATTAATCTCCTAAACTCCAAACACACACTGAGTGTACCAAACGCTCAGCAACCAGAGACAAAATTGTCTAAAAGTTATACTTTAAAACGTTTAAATGAGGGGATTTAAAAAACGTGGATCTTCCTTAAAAATAATTACACAAGAGAGCTATGAGAATTGTAAACAGAGCTTATTTTAATAAACCACCCAATATATTATTAAATAATCACATGCTCTTGTATTTAGGGACTTCAATACAGCACAATTAACTATGGAGTAAAACAAAAGGATAATTTAAGACTGTGTTAAGGTGTTGTTCCAAAAAATACTCAATATGAAGGAATTAGACATTGGGGATTGCGGTGAGGGAGGAACAATATTGATGACAGATTTGATGACTTCCATATTTGTATTTTGGGTTTCTACAACCTGTTAACATGCTTCTGATGTTTTTAAAAAAAATTGTTATTCTCATAGTCTGTCTGAATATACCTCTATTTCCTTCCATTTTGAAACACATTGTTTTAACACCTGTCTCTTTAAACCCCCGTTGTTATTGGAGACACTGATGGAGGGCGGTATATTCTGATGAGCCTGCACGTGAAAAGATGACCTGCTGAAGACCGTGATTTCCGTCTGAGGCAGCCATGATGTGATTAAGCAAAAGCAAAGATTAGTCACAAAATGTCAACATTTTTTCTTTTCATGACCCCTTCAGATTTATCTTGTCACGGGGAGGAAGATAACTAAACTACCCTGTTTATAAGAAGTAAACATTTCCCCATCTCTACCATCCCCCAAAATGCTATACTCACAGTAATGTGGGTCTTTTAAAAGTACATTTTGGTGTATATACCTTTATTGAAGTAGGAGTTTAAATATAGGACTTTAATAC
This sequence comes from Notothenia coriiceps, assembly GCF_000735185.1. NCBI lineage: Eukaryota > Metazoa > Chordata > Actinopteri > Perciformes > Nototheniidae > Notothenia > Notothenia coriiceps. The sequence goes on from NW_011348523.1 coordinate 387,905, forward strand.
TGTTGTACTGGAACTGGATATGTATACTCCCTATTATGTCAAATCATTAAGCATTTTAACATCCTATATTTTTCTAAGCTCGCTACTGGAACTATGAACTGCAGACTCTAAATCACTCTCTCCTAGCCCTCCGCAGTAACGTTTTGTTTTTGAGCCAATGCTAAACTTGATTTGTTGTCAGAGGGTGGTTGGCATGGGCATTTCCTCTCTCTCATTGAGGCTGCACTTTGTTGAACTTTTGCTAACTGGAAAAGGTTTTCGTGTTCAATTTGCTTTACAGCTTTGATGAAATGTTATTGCTTCCTAACAAACGTTGGGCTGCAATATAGGACAGGGATAAAGCTTTACTTAGCTGCCCAAATTTTAATACACGACAGGAGTAACAATAATTCATAAAAAGACCATATTAGCTCATTCAGTGACTGGCAATTTAAATACCAAAACAATTTGCGCTAGGCATCAGGGAAGAAAATGTAATCATAAACATTACTACGCAGTGTGAGAAACACTGAGAAACTCTTTCAAACTTCAGGTAAAGGCCTGATAAAAGATCAAAGTCTGCACAAAACAAATGAAATAAAGATCATATTTTCTTTAAAGGAAGAAAGAGGAAGCAGTATTTGTAGCCAAAATGGTTTATTTTCCTTTTAGTTTCCATCAATATTCTTTTTTTGTCTTTACATAAAGCTTGTCACAAGGGAATACATACATTCATTAGGCAGGTCAAGAAAGATACAAATAAGAGCTAGCTGGCACCCGATTCTGCTTAACAATCAGAAAAAAACAAGGCAACTGCTTTTAAGAGCAGCCTATAGTCCTACCTTAACTGGCTCTAGCATTGATGAACAGAAAAACAAAAGAAAGGTAAAACGATGACGGACAGAACTTGGTTGCCATTTAAACTTTAATAATGGATAAGCAACAGATGAGTGAGCAAGGGAGTATTTACTAGTGTTTGGATCTTGCTAAAAAGCAGTGTTACACACAAAGCGTTGCTACTCTACTTTTTCTCACTGAATTCTCAATGACAGAAACCCTGTATTGAAGGAGGTGAAAGATGTGTGAAGGAAAAGAGAGATGCTGTGCAGGTCATCGGTTGTAGAAAAGAAACTTTAGTTAAAAAAAAAGACTGACATGTTATTGTGAAAAATTATAATTGATTGCCAACCATCACTTCTGCTGCAATCTGGCAGCTTTAAACTTGGACACCCTCTTTGGAGCCTCCTGTGGGGGGGCTACTTCAGACGCCACCTCCTCCTGCTTCCTCTCCATGATGGTGGGCAGAGCTGGTGGAGCGAGGGTCAGGTGAGGAACAGCAGTAGGCATCGGGTCCTTTTCCACCACTGTACCTGAAAAGGCCTGGAGGAGAGAGAGAGAATGATTGTGGTAAAAGCTGGTGTGAAGGTAGACTTAGATAGAGGTACTTTATTGATCCCAATTTGGGAAATGTTTGCGTTGCAGCAGCATAAAAAACAACAAAACAAGGCATTGCACAACATAACATTTTCCTGCATGAAGTTAAAAAATTGACAAGATGTTATAGATTTTTTTCGGTTGTGTGAAATCTTGAAATCAGGGCAACGGTGCTTTTCATTGGTCAGCAAGTAACTCCTTTGCGAATGCTGTCAGCATTTTTTATACATTTTTAAGCCATATTGTTCCAATTTTCTTTTAGATGTCTCATGCTACCTGGATGACTATTTATTCAACCAGATTAAGGATTTTAGTTCTTGGATGCCCGGATCTTAAATTATCAAAGAAACAAGCTGAGCAAACATAAGCAGCATGTGCTCACTGAACAGCCTTGGAGGAACACCATTTCTTTTTTTTCTTTTTTTTTTTAAATGTGAACTTGCTTTATTCAATGCTTTTAGTGTTTTTTTTAATCGCCAGGTCTGCTTGTTTTGGAGAGGAAGAGGCTTCTGTTGATAACGTGGGTCTCGTTAAATAACTACTGAACTTCTGGATCTTAAATCATCAAAGAAAAGGCAGAGCAAACGTAAGGGGCAGCTCGCAGCCCCTACAGGAAAATCTTCGTCCAGCGTTGGTAATAAATACAACAGCTCTTCTGATTCCACACTACTTCACGACTTCCCCAACTCCCTCTTTAGTTGTTTTGCTTGGGATCCCCAGCGGCAGATAATACGTTTACACATTGTGCGTTTACCGTGGTAACACGTTAATGATGGTTGGAGTTTCAGGCTCACAAAATGCTTCCTACTGTTTTCATGCTGTGATTTCTTCCTCATATCGTCTCGTGTGACTAACATTTAATATCTGTTTGACCGAATGCAGCCCCCGTTTCAACTTAAAGAGGCTTCTGTGGGGTTTTGTTATATCCTCATTAAGGGATTTGAGGCTCAGAGGAGCAATTTAACAACAGTTTCATAACCTAGCCATATTGCAGATCCCTCCACACTGTAACTGAGATTAAAGACATTACACTGAGCAGATCTAAGCAGTAGTGGAACTAAAACTAAAAAACATGTGTATTGCTTACCTCAAACCGACTGGCGGGGTGCAGTGGGACGGCGGTGGGACTGTCCTCCTCCGTGAGGCCGTCGCTGGTGTCGCTGTGCGTCGTGTCGTCGTGGCTGAAGCTTCGACCAATCATACGGCGCTCATCAAAGTCTGCCGCGCTGCTCTCGCTCGTGTCGCTGCACACGCTGTTCTCTCGGCTGCGGGACTTCAGGATGGACTTTCTGGGGATGGGTTCCCCGTTCTTCACGTCCACAAACAACCTGACAAAGACAGCAGACCCGTTTCACCAATCAGAGGATAGGAGCCTCATTTAGCAGAGCAAATGACTGTTTTTTTATTCCTACATTTAATTGTTCATTTACCTGTAAATGTCAACTGGGGTTGTGATTTTGTGAAGTTCGTGATGTCCATTGTTGAGGCAGTTTTTCTTTTTCTTCTTAGAATGCTGCTCTTTCCTCTCGCTGAACTTCAACATGGTGTTCTTTCCTGTGTTTATCCTCACCTGAAGCAAAATACGGAGACAGGGTTGAGAGAAAGTCGCAAACACGGAAATAAGCAGTAAAATTAAAAGTAATGAAGATAAAACAAGTTCTTGCTATCAGTGATTTATCACTCTGACCTTCTTAGGTTCCATTGTGTGAGAGAAAAGGATGGTAGGCAAACCGTGGCCTTCCTCTTCCTCGTCGTCTTCCTCTGCTATGCTGTCTTTGCACGGCGGCTTTTTACTGTGAGGCGCGGAGGTCCAGCTTGGCTTCACACTTTGTCCGTTTACTGGAGGTGCTGCATCTGCCTCCTTCTCCTCTTCAGAGGAGGAGGATTCCTCACCATTCATGTCACCATTCATGTCCGCATTATCAGATAATCTGAAGAAAAACACATTTCAATGAGACCTTTTTTATTCTGCCTAAGGTAACAATTATTAAGGTTATTAGGAGAACACCCCTGTGTGTTTTTCTACCTGTCCTGATCATCTTGTTGCTGCTCCAGTTTCTCCAGTTCATCCAACCTAGCCCACAACTCCTCCTCAGTGATGGTGCCTATTCTTCTCTCTGTATCTCCGCCCTCCACTTTAATCTCCTCTTCTTCTTTTAGATCCAAAATGGCATCCAATTTGGGCTTAGAATTAGGTATGTGTGCTATCCTTTTCCTTCCTGTTAAAGCAAGATGGAAAATAAATTCATTAGCTTTGTTTTGCTTAATCCTAATACGAGTTTGTTGTAAAATTAAACTCTCGTTACTTTCTTTCACAAGGCAACATAGATAAGTAAAATGGAGACAGAAGAAAGGCAGACAAAGATACCTTTGGTGACAGCAGCTTCGATGTTTCTGGAGTCTTCTCTAATGTCAATATAGTCCCCTTTCCCCTAAAAAACAAGCAAAGTCAATATACCTTTTAAGTGATAGGTAATATCTCATCTGTGAGAAGACTTGCAGTAACGCAACATACAGACGAGATGTTTTCCAAATCCTTGGTGAGCCCGACTCTGGCTTCAAAGTTTTTCATCGTCTTTGAAAGATCGTCCATTTCACTCTTCACATCTGCAGAATAAAAAAAGGGTACATTATCATTCAACATTAAGAAAGTTGGAAGCATTCTGACAAAACACAATGTGCAAAAAGACTGGCTGCAGGCTAATGGAGATTTAAATTAAACATTTAATGGCAACCAGCGGCGAAAGAGTTAAAATACTAAACAAGTTGAGGGGGAAAAAAATTGGAAAATGATGACACAAACAGTTCATAATATCTTCTGCCCTGAATACTACTCCGGATCATTAAATCTTGACAACAATTAAGCCCTTTTACTAATAGCAGCAGAGGGCCCTTGTTTCCATGGAGATTGGGAGCCCCTCCAGTCAGTGCATCAACTGGAAGTGAGGAAAGGTCAAACACAGAAGGCCTGACAACTCAGCCGCTGTTTGACACATTTCAGCCAGCTATGTTTGTATTACAGCACTTAGCTCTGCAATAGTGGGGTGGGCCGGGTCAGCAGATAGGAGGGGGGGNGGGGGGGAGGGGGGCTGTGGCAGCGTGTTTCTGCTTCACTAAACAGCCTAATAATGTTCACATCAGAGATCGTTACTTGGGCCCATTTCGCTTGATATGAGATTTTTTCAGACCTAGAACGAGCGGCGGGGAAAAAATGCAAGACAAAACACGGTCGTGCATAACCCATGATGGTATAAACACATTTCTTCTCTTCAAAAAGACTTCTCGCACTCGATCAAACAATAATCTTGCATTGACAGGATGGGATTTGACAACAGGAGAGGAACAAAAAGTGTGAATTGACAGAGAAAGATTAACAAAAAAAGCAGGGACAGCGGTGACATGAAACAAGAGCAGCACAGCGCATGAGTGCTGTAGATGTGCTGTGCAGCGTGCAACCCTTTAACCAAATGTGAAATTAAGTACCCGGCATATGACAAAAATCATGCATGCTTCAAGATATCTATGCAATTATGGGAAGCAGCATTACAGTTCACCAAACAGATCCTTAAAATAGACTCAATTTGACAAGTTGTTCCCAAAGTCTTGTGGCAAATAATGGCTCCTCTAAAAGTATGTATATCACTTCAGTGATTCTTCAGTGGAGCTTGGTGCAGCAACACCCTCTGCTGGAGGAAGAAGAGCAGTGCTGAGCCGTTACTTTGAGAGTAAACAGTGTCTTTTCAAAAACAGACTCACATTTCATCCTGTGATCCACAATTTTCTGAGCCTGCTTGGTGGAGCACTTGGCGAACCAGTTGTCGCCGAGCAACGCTGTGACCTCGTTGGTGTGCACCAGCTTCCCCGGCATGAAGGCCAGAGGGCCAAAGGGCACCTGTTTATAGCACATGGGGTGGAACAACAGCAACAGAAACAATGAGCAGGAGTCATGATGTGGACGTGAGGATAGGAGTGAAGAAGAAATAAAAATGCCGCAAAAATATGCATATTGAGGCTCAGTTTCTGCAAAACTAAAACACAGCTCATGAAGCTGCTAAATGCAAAACTTGACATTTACAAAAGACACACAAGTTGTCTAACTGTGTGTGTTTCTCATGTGTATTTGCAACAAGGTCAGCACTCACCGTGATGTCATAAGAAAGCTGATCTGGAAGAGTTTTAAGCCGGTCATTCAGCGCTTCATAGTCACCCGACACCTTCTTCCTGCAGAAGCACAGATTCACAATGTTAGGCAAACCACTATTCAAATAAACATTTTTTTGTTTATTTATTTGAAGTCACAGATGTTCTCTGAGCCATTGTTATCCAATTTGGTTTGTTGGACTTATTTTTGAAGGTTAAACAATTGTAAGAACAATGGGAAGTAAAAAATAGCAATTAGGAAGTGCCCGTTTCCCCCTTCAGAGGGGGGCGTTAGAGAAACTAAAGTCGCCTCAAGATGTCCCTGGTATACATGGATTTTATTTATTTTTAGAGAAAATCATGATGATAATACTATGCTATACAACACACTGTCTTGCTGCAGGTAAAAAAAAAACATAGCTATGTACAGTTACTCTTAAAAAAATCTTTTACGATTAAAACCTTTTTTTGAGGCGCCCTACTTTCTCCAATTTCATGCCTGCAGGTGCAATTACAACATTCATATTGAAACAAGCGAGAACTAGTTTGTGATGTTTTATTGCTCTTTCAAACTTAAAATATCTGTACTCAGTTTACTTGTAAAGAGGGCCTTGCACATGACTGAAGTGCTTTCAGTTAATCAGCCTTTGTTCAGATGTAATGATCGGCAGAACCAGGCTGTTCATTCAGTGCACCAATAAGAATGGTACATTTATTTTGGTCTGTCAACAACGCAAAAAGGAGAGTCACAGAGAAGTCAAGTATGCACACGCCCCCAGACTCACCATCAGCCCAACACATTGGAATACTGCGTTTGAGGTCCAAATACTTATTTTAGTCAAAACTGCAGTAGCCTTTACAAGGTTGCATACTGTATTGTAACGTGTAGTATGCCAGTAATTGAGATATAGTACTCAGTCCTTACATGGGGACTTGAACTTTGACCTTTTCTGCTCATCTGCTGTGCAGAGTTACAGTAAATAACACTACCGCAGACCACTGCTTGCATCAATACAAATACATTTGACTGTAATATAGTTACACTATAGTAGAGCTCCTACATGAGTTATGGTCCACTCACACAGGTGTTTCCACTTTGTATTTCCTCTACTTGTTGTTCAAATCTACTACACTCTTGTGTGAGCTTTGTTGCATCTGTTTGAGTGAATCATTCAAACGGACCAGTGGAAATAATAAAGTTAATGATGGCTTAATTCCATTTATCTGTTTTCAAGATCCTGGTGTTCTGCAATATGGCTCAATGTCAAGGATCACCGGGACACTTAAATACAACAGAGCCTTGTTCTCTTCCACAAATGTGGAAAACTGTCTTTGGCACATCTGGATTAGGCAATCAGACTAAATACCACTGTGCAGTGTGCAGGGCCTAAAGGTTGATTGTGTTCTAACAATGCTTCTCCTTCCAACTACAAGTGTGCTCGGGATTAAGGATGAACGGGCTAATTATGGCATGCTTGAAACAAATGCCACTGATTGGTCAGGGAGTGTCTCATTTGTAGATTTAGACCACCGCCAGCACTCTAAATACAGAGCATCAATATTGCAAATAATCAATTCTTGATTATTTGGGAAAGAAAAAAACCTCAAGGCTATTATTAGAAAAAAAATTAGGCAGCTCTAAATGGATCTTTAAAAATTATGATTCGATTAAATACAAACTTCCCTGAAAAGAAGAAGGCGGATGATGTTGAGCAGAACATTTAAAAAATAATCCTCATGAATGTGTTTTATTTTCACAGATATGTTTATATTTTGTTATTTATCTCTTTAAGGAACTGTATATTGAACATATGCTTTTTGCTACTTTGTTTATCATCAATATTTTTAACAGTGTATTACAAAGACAAAAAAAAAAGTATAGAAAGATATCACTATGCAACTTTTGACAAAGTACATGTGATCTTCTTCAAACTTACCAGTGCTGAATCCGACTTTCACAGTCTTTCACCACCTGTTTTAGACAGATAACTTTAATGAAAATTAAGTTGTCCAAAATCGATGGAATTTACATAGTTTTAAGTCAAGGATTGAATAGCCATAACATGTTCTGGTATAATGGCAAATATAATAATTGCAACATGCAAATTGCAAACATACAACTTGTGATTATATAAGTTAAAGAAACATCACACACAGGGAAATGGAAAAAATACCCAACCAGGAAGCAGGAGAGGAAGACACACACAGCGGTCAAAACTGCATTCAAATGGAATTACACAAACATTCCTTCAATGGGATATATGGTGACAAATACAGTTCATGTTAACAAAACATTTCTAAAGTTTTGCTTGCAGGACTTTCTTAGTGTTGACTTTATACAGATTCGTATCTAACAAATCGAAACTTAAAAAGCTCCCATTGTTTTTAAAACTGTCACGTGCGTTACTTAGTTAACCGTTAGCTAGCAGTTGTCAACAGTTCATAAACACAATACAAGTCAGTTTCACAAAGTGTGAACGCTAACCACTAGCAGTACAAACACAGAGGCACAGAAAAGGACACTAAACACACCCCCTCCTGTAGGCACCATTTTCAACAAGACCTTGTACATGTGTGTGGCTGCCAGAGAGGAAGCTTCTCGAACATGCAGACATTTAACTTACAACTAACTAATTCTACATAAACATTTGTGCAATTAGTGCATAAAGGTCTGTATTTCATTTTAAAATGCACTAAAGTAGATTTACTGGTAGTTCAAAGACCCTTGCTGAACCACCGCGTGGCCAGCAGCACACTATGGTTGGGCTAACGTTAAACGTTATTAGCTAAATGTTTCATGTCAACTGGTTAAATTACCTTCTCTTGTTCCTCTCGGAGCCTGGCAACTCCTCCGAGATGCTCATTGCTCATTTTACCTTTTTCCGCCATTGTTAACCCAGGTGCACAAAAGGAAATTGTGCTAATTGAAACCCCAAAACAAAGCTCAGGGGTTGTTGTGAGTCCTAAAGAAGTGTTTATGAATGCAGCCGCAGCGATTCCTGAGACCCGTTCTGGCCGTAGTCATCAATGGGGCAGTGATAAAGATCCGCACATTCGGAAGTGATACCATTTCACACTCTCATTTCAAGATTTCTGCATGATCTCCAAAAATATCCACGGTGTTAATCCAAAAGAACAGCAAATATTCCTCGTCACTCTCGCTGCGACGTGCACCTCGGTCCGATGTCAACACAGCATAAATAACAAGGGAACTTCCGCTCATGATTTTCAAAATAAAAGCTATCGTTGGTACGTCGCTTCTCAGTGAGGCTATAAATAAAGAAAAAAAAGAGTTTATCCTTAATGTTATTTAATTAGTATCTAACAACACATTTCGTTAAAAAAATATTCCATCCATATTCCAAGAAAATAAGTAAATTACCACATAACACTGTGTCTGTGGCAAACAGTTTGCTCTGGCTGGGATTATAAAGCCCTTGGGGTCTGAGGGCAGTTGGAAAACAATACTTTAGTTAGTACTGTCATCAATTATTGAAAATAAAAAGAGTTAACCCTGTTATTAAATAAGTAAACTAACAAAAATAAATCTTAAGTAAACTTAAGTAGAAGTTTGCAAATATTGGCATCAAATACTGAAAAAGCCATCATTAAAATGTGTTATTGTTTAGTGTTATCATAGCAAATGTTCTATATTTATAAGTTGATTTTTATCCTGCTAAACCTGTAGGCTAGGTTTAAATAAACAAAGAGGTACAAAAAGTAAATTTCTGAAACTTAGTTGAGAAGAAGTATGGAGTGGCATAACATGGAGACATTCACGTAAAGCCCCCTTCCCAGTCCACTCCAGTGAAGTCCCCCACCATGCTTTTATTTTGAAGAGACACCAATGCATTTCCCGTATTCAGTTATATAAAGCTATCTTGACGCAGCTGATCCTCTGTGTCCCCCAATGTACTCTGAGTAAAATGGATGTTTGCACAAATGTAAACAGTCGCCTTACAGTAGCCAGCCAAGATCCTCCTGCAAGCCAAACACACAGTAACAAAATAACCAGCACCACCACTGTCAGAGATGTTTTTGTCTCAAAATTAGCACTGGGTTACCTCTTCATGTAAAAAGGCTTGAAGCTGCACATATATAGTAGTTCAACATCCTATTTTAACCACAAACATGTTCACATATAAGCCAACAAAGCAATCATTAGATATTAAAGTTGGCTTTGTCAGGTCAGTTCTGATAAACAAGTTTGGTTTCAGATATTTTATATAATCAACCTATGGTTCCAGCCCCCTTGTTGTTAGACGCTCATTGGCTGTTCTTGTTGCCTTCAATTGCTGTCGGAAATATGATTTGTAAAGGGGAGCAAATGCAAATAATGGACTACGAAACAAGAATAAAAAATCCTGTAAAAAAAAGATCAACTACCCTATTATGATGGGTATGGTAGCCAGAGATCCTTTTATTTGTAAAGGTACTGGTACACCATTTACAAATGTGTTTTGTAAGGTTTGGATTAGGCAGGTCTTCGTTTGTTAATTGTTGAACTAATTAATTAGCCCACAAATGAGTTTAGATTCATCTGAAATATCCGGAAAGTGCATTTGTATAATTATTTAAGTTGATATTAACTTAATAAATACAAAACCCAAACACCTTAATTCATATTTATTAAACATTGTTTAAGGAATTCCTCTTTTACTCATTCTTAATTTAGCCTACCCTAGAAAACAAACACCTACAGTATAGAAGCCAGGTAAGTATGTTTATTAGGGGGAACACCTTCAACATTCAAATACATTTAATGTATTGCTGCTACAATATTATTTAATGTATCCTCTGATCAATGTTATGGAAGTCCATTTGTGCATCTGGGAGGAAACAAATATCCTGTAAGTCATTATTATCTCATTATTCATAGTTTTGCAGCTATTGGTTGTTTATCAACCAGAAAGGAAGCAATTCAGGATTGTAGGAGTGTCCCTGAACGCACCATTATTGTGTTCCCATCAGGCATTGCGGTCAGTCATACAAGCCCAGAAATCAAGAGTAACCGTCTGACCAGTACATATCATAACAACATTATAGAAATAAGAAGACTGACAAAACATATTGATGAGGATTTCCTAACACTGCAAGGTATGTAGATATTAAATAAAATGACTGTGGTTACTCCGTGAGGTCTAATGCTATAGATGTCACATTGTGAAACCTGTACCTTTGCCTTATGATCCTTTCTGATGCAATCACATCCCACTGCTTCACTGGTGTACACAGGATTGCCTTTGAAACTAACTTTAGGGCAACACTATTAAATACATTTAAGACCATGTTATGCTATTTTTAAATTGATTAATTAAGTCAGTGTTTTTTAAGTTAAGTTAAATAGCCAACTACAAATACTTTAAATGGTCAGTTTTATCCAGATTTCTTCTTCTTCGCTGATTGTTAAGTCTTTTACAATTATAAAATATGTCTTGTCTCACTAAATTCTTCTGATCCACAGTATGTGTCATCGAATTAATGATGTCATGAAGCTGTGTTGTGAGTTATCTGCCCATCAGCAAATCCAGACCACAGTGAAAGGCTCGGGAAAGGGAGCCGCAGCAGCAGGGGGGCTCGCCTTTGCTGGAGGCCTGGTTGGGGGTCCCCTTGGTATTGCAGTCGGTGAGTGGAAAAAAATTAAACTGCTCTTCTTACTTTAAATATATGTACAGGCGGTACTTCACAAGTTTGAATCCCTCTTCCTCATGCAGGCGGTGCTGTTGGGGGCCTCCTGGGCTGCTGGCTGACCAGTGGACAATTCAAACCTCTGCCTCAGATCATCATGGAGCTCAGCCCCCAGCAGCAGCAGAAGCTTTATGAGGGTCTCATGGCGGTCCTGGGGGACATTCAGTGGACAGATGTGCTTCAGTTAACTACTCTAGTGATGGGGAACGCCGCCCTGAAGCAGCAGGCTACAGCCGCCCTCCTCGGGTACATCACCAAGGAGCTCCAGGCGGAGGTGCACTATGTGGATTAGAGTCTGTGGAGTCAGGGGCGCAGAAGGATGGAGCCTTTGAAAAGAATGTGAACTTTTGTTTTGAGAAACTCTTTACTTAAAGTGGACCTTTCATGCTATATTTGAATAATATATTGTAAAGGGCCATACCTATATAAAACATGTCTGTGAAGTCTTTTTTTCAAAATACCAAACAGATATGCAGTTTAGCCATGCCTCATTTCGCTCTATTTGCTGTACTCCATCCCTGTTTTTGCAAGGGCTGATTCTGTGGCAGATGAGCTGCAGCTGACCACGCCCCCCTGCAAAGGAGCAAAGGAGGGGGGCGAGACACGAGCGTCAGTCATGTTACCATGCTGTTACCATGCTGTTACCATGCCACAGCAACCCCCCATTCCCCTGATAGGTGGAGAGTTGCCCATATAGGCAGAGCTCTTTGTTTCTGACGTCAGAGATATTTCAAATCTGAATCAGTTTGTATCAGATCCGTTGCAGCCCCGTTTTTAGAGATTTGGGTATGGAGGAAAAGAGAGAGGGTTGTGTTTTCCGACACTTGGTGATCTCCCTGACACACCGGGGACACATATTCATGTATAAAAGATGTACACAAGTGCATTTTGCATAATAAGTCCCCTTTAATGTAAACTATGATATTTTAAAAGTGTACAGCCACCATCACACTCCTGGATACACTATGGGTTTTGCAAATAATTGTGGAAAAGCCGTGACACACATCAGTTTAAGGTACTATTTATTAATAAGCATTAAATGGCACTGACGTTCATGGTTAGGCTACACTGACTTCAATTTATAAACACTGGTGATTATGCAATGAATGACCGCCAAATGTACAATGTGAAATATTTTTGATTTGCTGGCCATTTATTGGCTTTATGACTGGGAGTTCACCATTATCTGTGCACCTTATATCGTATTTAAATTATTTCATCAATTAAAACAAAAGGTTTGTGTTTTTTCACTGACTTATAAAGTTTTATACATCACACTTTATTGGCCAGGATTAAAACCATCTGTGACTCGTGTCAAAAAATAGGGCTTTTTTTTGTGTGTGACAGTTTACATTATTTGCTGCTGCTTTTAGTGGTATGAAAATGTGATCATGTTTGACAGAAAGTCGCTTAAAGGAAAAACAGGGTCCTAAGAACAAGTCGTCTACACATTCTTTAAAGTTAGATAACATAACCCTGGTCAAAACACTCCTGCAAAGAAACAACCTTTGGATCTCAGTACAAACTCCTCTTCTGTTTACACCTTATTGTTACTTGTTGAAATTGCCAGAGGCTTTTCATGATAATCCTTTCATCTCATCCCCCTTATTTTGCTCTTTGGGGTACCCAGAGGCCTGTACTACGAAGCTGGTTCAACCTAACCTGGATATGTTTAAGTTAGCCGGTTGGCCTAATCCAAAACATACGCGCTCTCGCTAAACGGTACTACGACATGGGTTATCAAGTGGATCACCTAAGTGTTAGCACCTAACTAGATGGGACACGGCTGGCTTGAGTGATCCACTTGATAACCCGCGTCGTAGTACCGTTTAGCGAGAGCGCGTATGTTTTGGATTAGGCCAACCGTTTAACTCAAACATATCCAGGTTAGGTTGAACCAGCTTCGTAGCACAGGCCTCTGGTCTCTTTTAGTTCATGTGTGTATAAATACTGACAACTCAGCTTTATGTAGCTATGAAACTAGCCCCAACCACCACATGAAAAAATGAAGGAAAAGGAAAAGCTACCCTCTTATCTATAGCCAATTCAAAAAAAGTTATTATTCATTTTATTTTCTCTGATATTTATTTTAGAACTTGACTTTTTCCACAGAGCTTTCTGTAACTGTCACTTTTTGTGTTGAATAATTGTATTGGCTAAATATTAAATGCAGTTTGAATTGAAGTGAATTGATCTTGATGTAAAAAAGTGATCAAGCTAAAGGATGCAGAAAAAACTCACTTTTTACATAACATACGCAAGAACTCAATCATAGAGTTTGGAAATATGTCTTTATTAGCAAATACATATTATTTCACCCCTACCTCTTAAAAGCATCAAAAAATACATATTACAGAGAGGAACTCGGACAGAGCTCCAGTATTTATCCCACCACCACTGTGTCCTCATCAGGGAATTCATAGTAGGGAACTTCCAGGTTAAGAGGAGCGGGTCCCTTTCTTATTCTTCCTGAAGCATCGTAGTGGGAGCCATGGCAAGGACAGTAGTAGCCTCCGTAGTCTCCTGCATTGGCGATGGGCACACAGCCCAGATGCGTGCACACCCCGAGGACGATGACCCATTTGGGGTTCTGCACTCTCTCCTTGTCGTGCTGGGGGTCACGCAGCTCTGCGATGTTCACAGCCTCCTCTGCGGCGATTTCCTTCTCTGTGCGGTGACGGACAAACAGGGGCTTTCCTCTCCACTTGAAGGTCACGTTCTTGCCTTCGGGGATGTCACCGAGCTTAACCTCAATCTGGGACAAGGCCAGGACATCTGCTGATGCACTCATCGAGGAGACGAACTGGCTGACCACCGTCTTGGCGGCATACACGCCAACGACGGTGGTTGCTCCGGTGACAAGGTAAGAGAAGGTCCTTCTTCCCTCACTGCTCCCCTGGGAGGATTTGTTGGGGTCGGTAACCTCTGGGCGGCGGTAGTCCGTGAAGTCAGGAATCTTGATATCTGTGTGGGAGAGGCGGACCCCTCCTGGAGCTGAAAATGAGACATAAAAAGCAGTGTTTAAAGATATGAGCAGCATATTGGCAAATTGATTCAGTATCTAACAAAATAATAAAAGAAATTAAAAAAACACAATCATTTCTGGTGCATTCATGTGACAGGGACATTTTATTATCCATCTTAACTTTTATCATGGTGATAACTTCCTACTTTTGATTAAATTGATACAGATGTAATTATTGTATCCATAAACATTAGTCATTATTGATTATAGAAACGATATAAAAGTTTACATACAAATTTGTATGTTTTCCTCATGTATATTAGATAACAACCTCACAATATAGCTGCTAAAAATATTTGCCTGTTTTTTCTGTTGATCACATAACCTTGTTATAACAGACAATATGAATAATAGCAATAATTTGAGTTATCTTAAGGTAAACAAACCTGGGCTTCTTCTTTTGTACAATCAACAGTAATACGTGTATTATTATACCTTAGCAGGCATGTTAGGCAACACTTTTTAAACCATGGTTACATAGCCCAACTTTGATAGTTGCATAACACAAATCAAAACAACATCAGACATGTAAACGCAGAAACTGGACCACAGTAATGTGTTTTGAGGTGCTTACATATCACAAGTGTATACCTCAGACTTCTTATCTATTGTTGACCCCCGGCATGGTTTCATATGTCAGTTATGACACCGGCTATTTCAAGCTAACCACTGCAAGTTTGTATGTACATAGTAGTGTTAGTTGCACACAAAATGACAAACAATTTAAACGTTGTCTATCATGAATATATTAACAAATCATTTTTAAAACATTGTGTATGTTAAGGTAGCGTTACAGCAAGCAGCTCAATATCACTTTCACTGTTAGCAGACACACACGTCCTTCTCTTGGCCTTACCAGCAGCAGGCACCAAAGTCTTTACTCCCGGGGACAACAGGCTTGTAACTGTTTGTTTTGTCGCCTGCATGTACGGGGTAATAGCCCCGGAACGGGCAGCTATGGACATCATCTTTACCCAAAAAATATACCTCCAAACCGGCGCGGGGGACACGACCTTGTGTGTAGAAATCTTTACGTGCACCTCCCTGATCTGCTTTACCAGAAACCCGCTCCGCCTATACAAGGTTCCGCAGTACGTACGGTCTGACCGAAGCGTGCCTTTCGTTTTTCTCGGGTTATGACATTGTTTTATGGGTTTTCTTTCATAGTTAAATTACAATTGATATATATTCTGTGTTAAAATGTTGTAATTATTTAATTTAAAGCAGTAGAAACTGTTCATCAATATAAATAACGGCTTATTTTAGCACAGGCATTTTCTAAGTCAGCTGTACTCAGAGGTCCTTGTGATGTAAACAAGGGTCCTCTCACAAAATATGGAGAGTAGCTACACAATGGTAACCTGAGACAAATAAAAAAAGAAAAGAAAAATGAAAATACCAAAAAGAAAACTTTTTCTACTAATCATTTTTGCGTATGTGGCATTTTCACTGTATGCTGCATACAATGTCTTCTTCAGCACTAAAGTAATCTCCCGTGTTCACCGGGTGGTGAAGAAAGAGACAGTCTCGGGTAAATTCACGTTAGCTAGCGCAGCCGTCACCTAGCCCCGATTTCAAATAAGCGGCCAGCATTTTTCACAATGAAACTCGTTTCTATTTTATTTTGGAAATGGAAAATGAGTGCCCATACAGTAAATGGAAACTGTTTGTTGTATTTGCAGGTGGTGTCAAAGATGGCGGTGGAGCTCCATTTCTAGCGCGTGATTGGAATCCGTGGGAGGACGAACAGGTGGACTACAACTCTGCTCTGACCAAGAAGAGGGAGGCCTTCAAAAAACACCTGGCCCGCATTGACAAGAACAAAGCCACAAGATACAGGGTACAAATCTGGGGCAAAGCTGCTATAGGTAGGTCGTGGTATTATCAGATGTCATCAATCACAGCCGGAGGAGAAGATATGTGTTGGTGTAGTAGATCACTAGATAGATGCACTATGAATGTCGTTTTGCACTATGAATTTAGTTTTACTTTATTTTGAATTAGATCACATCTAAAAAAGTTTGTCATTCCTGTGATTGGTGATTTTATTTTTTATTTAGCTTTATATCAAGGTATGTTTTTATTATATAGAATGATACAGTGGCACAGAACTGTATTCTTCGCTGAAGATGGAGTGCGAGAAATACAGAACCTCTGCATACATCATTGAAATGTATTAAACTCATAGGTATATTTAGTGAATGTATGTATTAAATATCTGAAAATCTAAATGTTGTTATTATTACATCACAGTTGTAGGGGAATTGCAGAGGGCAGGAACACCTTTGATGACGAAGGCAACAATGTTTGTATTGAAAAGAACATTGTATTGTATTTTCATTTGTGGTTGTGCTTTAAACTAAATAAAATAGTTCTAAACAAATGTAGTTTCCTGAGGTCCAGAATGAAAAAAGGCAACTATCAGGCACATATCAGAGGAACAAACACCATATGCAACTATATCTCAAAAGTGTTTAGAAAAAGTTTCCAGCTCATAATACTTACTTGCAGTGGCGCTGCCAGGGTATGGCTGGGGTAGGCTACAGCCATACCAAGAAATGGCTTGGCCCCACCTTAGCCCCACCATGAAAAATTATGTTAAAGTAAGCAAATTAAAATAAATAATAAGCAAAAGGCTAAATGTTGAGAACACAGCTTGCAAAAATACACGGGTCGTGTCCACAGCACACAAACTGATCCTGCTGTATCAACAAGTATAAATAAAATATGTTTGAGACCATTTGGGGTTATGCTAGAAGAGGGGTGCAAGGAATAGTCAAAGTAGTGGGGGAGTTTTATACACAAAAGGTGTGGAAATTCTCTGGCATTATAATATCAGCATGGCCGCGGTCAGATCAAAAGGCCTCCGAATGCAATTTGAATAGACCTACAGCCAATCAGACCAACGAAACCTATGGTCTGCGTTTTGCATTTCTGATTGAGATCAATCGGAACGGCCATTCAGTATCCCCATTGGATCTTCAACGTGTACTATCATACGTCACGTTCAGTGATCCCTTTTTATTTACTACAAGAAAAATGTGCCGTTTTATTTCATACAGTTCCATTTTGATTGAGACAGGGAAATAATCTAAACCTCACTACTGTCAAGGTAGGAAATATAGCGTGTATCTAATTACAAATACTGACTTGAGCCCCACCACTGTATGGGTTAGTCCTACCATATATTACCCAACAAAAATACTGCTTACTTGAAACAACATTTTGGGAGTGATTGATAATGGTACCCTCCAATTTGCTGCTTGGCTCAATTGGCCTTAGTAGGTACTGTGTACTGTATACACCTGATAATACTATGTTCACACAAGATGTAGTTGTATATACAAACTACATGCATTTGATATGTAACCTGCTTTGGAAGCCTGATAGAGGTACAACATAATGGCACTGTACATGTTAACATTTGAATTCAAATTCCAATGTCCCATTCTTTTGTCCTCAGGCATTTATCTCTGGGAACATATTTTAGAGGGACCCCTCAACCCTACTGACAAGGTCGCACAATGGAGAGAGGGAGAGTTGCAGTCAGGAAAGATCGATTTCAGGTAACAGGAAAAATATTGCTTAAAAAATGCCATACGATAAAGTCTACTTGTTGGCATCTGTGAAAAACACCCCATCATATAATAACTACATAATAAAACAGCACCATCATTCTGACATATTCTCCTTCCCCTGTTGCTTTTCCATCTTTAGTTTCTACACTGGTCCTGCTGTGGTCCAGGGTCATGTCCCTCTGGACATGAACAGCCTGGTTCTGGTTCTGAATGGCCGCGAACCGCAGAAGGTGTCTTATTCCACGCGGTGGCTGGAGCATGTCCAAGCTCTGGTAAAGTCCCGAACAGTGTCACATGTCGCTGTGGTCCTGCTGGGCAATGAGCACTGCCACAACGACTTCATTGGCCCTTACTTAAAGAGGAACGGTGGCTTTGTGGACCTGCTGTTTGTAGTGTACGACAGCCCCTGGGTTAACGACAAGGATGTGTTCCAGTGGCCTCTGGGCGTCGCCACGTAGGTCACCTCTTAATAGTCCTACATGTTCAAGGCTACATATCAATAAAATGGTATGTTGTCTTTTTATTGAAAAAGGTTATCTAACTTTTTTTCTTTTCTCTTCGCAGGTACAGGCAGTTTCCTATGATCAGGCCAAATGCCCAACTGATTACCTCTAACAGGCCATACCTCTGTAATTTCTTGGGAACTGTTTACAAAAATTCCTCCAGGGAAACTCTCATGCAGGTGCTGAAAAAATCTGGTCTGGAAGAGGAATGCATCACCAATGCCAGGGAGAAGTAAGTCATTGCTCCGGACTAATCTTTAACATTGAACATTAAAAAGATCAGGCAGTTCAGGGAGAATCGAAGGAAGGCCGGCAGGCGGGCAGGCAGCTTTGCATGACATTCTTCTGGACGTGTTTCATTGTGGTGATAGTGAGGGTAGTCAACCCTTTTTTGGTCAGACAGTATTGACGGCCATCTTTGTGACATGTGTTGTTGTGCGAGACCAGAGATGTAGTTCATTGAGCGGTTTCACACAAAAAAAAAGTCTTACTTCACAGTTTTACGGCAAAACATTTTTTTTTTTACTTGCAAATTTATCTTTTAAATTGACAAACATCATATGTGTAATTCGTGGCACAATTCAAACGGGATTGAAAGATAATTTTTCTCTCGCCATTGACTTCAATACATAATTTTTCCGAAATAAGGTCCCATGGAGGTCCACCGGAAAGGGAGGGACTTCGCCTCTATTGATATCACATTCTATTAGTTCAAATTAGACATCAAAGAAGCTGACCAAGTTAGGCCTTTTATTGTTAAACTGATCTTTAAATGCACTACTTTTCATAAAAATAGGTAGGAGGATTTTGTCCACCATCACTTACATTGGAAATGTATTATATACTTTAACTAGCTCACTTTACCCCCTTTACCCACACCAGCACTGTGATTTTTCCCACACCTGTGGTACTTGAGATTATTTTTTCTTTAGTTATATTGTTGTTGCAGAATCATAATGTTATTGGTAGCTTCATGTTTATGCCTTAGGGCATTTCATACATTTTTCAACAAATAGTTGAGGTAATATGTATACTATATGAATCATCTCATTGGAACATTATTGCAGATTACTGATTATTAAATATATTCCTTTCCTCAGGTGGCTACCTCAGGAGACAGCAGACAGTCTGAGACAGTATCAGACCGCTCTGGTCCAGAGCGAGCTCACACTCTGCCCTGTCGGAATCAACTCAGAGTGCTACCGAATCTACGAGGCCTGCTCCTATGGCTCCGTGCCCGTGGTGGAGGATGTTCTGACACCTGGGAGCTGTGCTGCCGGGTCCAGCTCTCCTCTGCGACTGCTCAAAGCTGCAGGAGCCCCCTTCATCTTCATCAGTGACTGGAAAGAACTAGCTGCCATCTTAGAGAGGGAGCGGGGGATGAGCCAGGAGCAGAGGGTGGACCGCAGGAGGAGGCTGCTGGAGTGGTACGCCGGCTTTCGTCAGCAGATGAAGGAGAGGTTCACTGAGGTCCTAGAGGAGAATTTCTTCAAAAACGTCTGACTGTGGTGCTCAACTAAAAACTTTTCAAAAGATATACAGGGGTAGCCGTTTGACATTGGTTTAACTTATGTTGTGGTCTGTGGAGATATGTGACATACTACTGGCTTTGTGAACCTGATGATGATCCGTGGTATATTCCTGTCAGGGTTATTATAAAAAAACATTTATGTATATTGTAAAGCTGCCATTACTAGTTGGTAAAGGGCTCCATGACTTTGTTTGGGTTTATTTATCATCTTAATGTTTACAATGGAGGAATGTCCAGGCATTTAGAAACACTAAATCTTAAACTGCCTTTGCATTTTGTCCATATACCGTTTCAACCATGTTTTATATCTGTTTGTATGCATTTAATATTGTGATTTTTAAGAAACACTTAACATTTGGAGTAGAATGAAATGATTATGCCTTGTTTTTAGAGTTATTATTTTTGTAATGTGAGTAGGGCTGGGCGATTATTCAATATAATCATTTATCGTCTTTCAATAGAATCATGTTGTGATGAAATCCTTTATATCGTGTTGTATCAGATATTGTGATACGGAATTCCGTAATCTATATTGATAACAAGCACATACTAACTCAAAATGATCAGAAAATCTGATATGAAATATTTTGGCTGACATCCTTTGAAGATTGAGGATTTGTTTTTATGTTACACTTTACCACTCAGTTTAATGCGATTAACAAGCTGGACTCCAGATAAATCAAGCCATTGTCTTTATTTGAGTACCCTGAATGTGTGCCATGTATGTTTACATATTGGGTCTATAGGTGGAAATATATATTTTTATTATTTATTTAATTTGCCCTTGTGACCATTTTTTTTTTTTGTTGCACTAACTGTCTTAATTACATAAGGAACCACGTTTTATTTTATATAACTTCATTTATTTATTTATTGAATTACCAGAATACGTGTTATCATGTATATTGTTATCAGATATGAAATGACCCATATTGTGATGGAAGGTTTTTGCCATATCGTCCAGCCCTAATTGTGAGCGACTAAAATATGGATGTTGTTTGCTGTGGCATGTGACATCTTTCTGGTCAAAACATAACAAAATTATTTATTTTGTGTTCTATTTATTTAATTGGTGCAACGCATGGAATTTTTTAGACAGTGCAAGAAAATAAAAAATTGAGTGTTATCCAGAAGAGAAAGAAGTGGATGCGCTTGTCCAGTGCTTTTATTTCCCCTACAGATGGCACTGTGGGCCATTTTATTTTCAGAGGCTGCAATGATTTCAATTATAATATAGAGCAAAAGTATTTTGATATATATAAAAAAGGGGAACACTTGAGTAAACTACATCAACAGAGATCAAGAAATACAATGGCACACAAGCATGCTGCTATCTTCACAATTAAACTTAGACAATGTACTTACTATCTATTTGACTACTTGTTGTATTTTGCAACATTCAACAAATACATTCTCAACACTATAAATATATGCTTTATTACCTTCATTATCTACTTGAGTCTAATTATATATGAGGGAATGGAAGTAGCTTGGAAAACAGGCCCCCACTAGTATATATTAGAAAGCATTGATTTTTGTTTAGTTTTTTTAATATTCAATAAATAACTTCTTAACTAAAACACACATGTAAAACACATTAGCACCATAAACTACTTTAGATAACTCCTCTATGAGTGCATGGGTGTAGTTGGAAGTATGCACTGCAGCTGTGAGCCTACAAATAGCTGGGGGGAAAATAAAAGTCTGTATGGGATCTTATTTTGGATTTGTTTATTGCCAGGTACGTTTACACATACAAGGTATTTGCTTTGGTTAATGGTGGTGTAACCATAAACAATCTAAGAACATAAATTGTTAGTTGTCAGAGTAAATTAATGGGGTAAAGTTAATTTGAATTCCTTTACGTTATGAGTTCAGTTATGTTCCTCTTTAAAGTCCCACTAGATTACATTTGACAGCTGAGCACAGAAACAACAGAAAAATGGAACAATACAAACCAAATAAAAATCCTTAGTAAGGAGGATGTATATTTTTAGGGTTACATAGGATAAAGTGCTTCTATCCTAAATGTTAGCAGAAAGTGCATGGGTGCAAAGTAGCATTTACATTTTTGTTCAAATTAAACATTTATATGAATGTGAATTTAGTGAAAATGCATGGCTAATTGTTAAGAAATTAAACGTGTGTTATTTTATTAAAAACGATAAGTAGGAAAAGCAATTAACCTACAAATTACAAGCCATTCGTTATACTGAATGTAATTGTCTGCTGACTAATCTGGTCAAATAGAAAACCGCCTTCAACTCCGCGAGCAGGGCTGTGAGTCCGAGGGTGTCCACTAGCTGTCTGTGAGCATGTCCCTCCCTTCTGTCGCTGCCTGGCTCCAGCTGCGGAGTGCTGCAGTCGGCCTGCCTTGTCTACCTCTGAGCCTGCTGGGAGCTGGGGGGAGAAACCGTCGAGGGAGAGCGAGCAAGGGGGGAAGTGTGTGTGTTGGTCCCAAAACTGGAAAACCACTACCAAAAAGCACACACGCTCAGGTTTCAGACCGACTTTAAAGCCCTCCGGACGGATTGTTGGCACTACTTTACCTAGAGCAGTGAAAAGCCGCCACGGAGAAACTTGCGTGATTGTTTTTTCTTCTTCTGTGGTAGAAGCAGTGCTGTTGATCCGCCGACTGCTCTGTTACTTGAGGGGAATCATTGGTTGGAGCAGCATTGCGCATTTACACCGCTGTATATCCAGGGGGGAAAGGAACAATGAAGAACTAAGCGGCTTCTTCTTGCTGCTTTAGGTCGGGCTTGTCGCAAACTTAAATATTTTCCAGTGTAATTTTGTATCGCGCCTCTTTTCTCCCACCCGCGTTCATTTTTCTCGAGCTGTGTGGGATGCGTCGGCTGTTGTAGGATTCCGCTTGTTGACAAACAGTTTTTTTTCTTACAATAAGTTTACAACAAGCTTCGGAGAAAAGAAGACAGAAAATGTCTTCGCAGAGGTTCAAAAAGGATAAAGAAATCATCGCGGATTACGAGAGTCAAGTCAAAGGTAAGTAGGTGTTTGGCTGGGAAATGCTCGGAGTCACTGGAAGACTGATTTTGGGAGCAGGCTAACGTTAGTTCACCACTACCTGCATAAGAGCCACAGCCTATTTCATACAGCCCACAGTATTACAGCTAGTAATGTGGTCTGTTACATTCTAAAAGTTTCAAAATAAGACCCATTGCTGCTTTCTGCATGGCAAACTATCACATGTCTAACCAGAACATTTAATCTTCACATAACTTAGTTTTGTATACAAATCTTACAGGCCTGGTATAACCTACCATGTATGCCAGCAGTGTGAACTTCATTAGCAAAATAAAAAGACTGGTAATTGCATTCAGAAGTGGCTATTAATCCTTTTGTTTGGCAGTTTTGCATGTGAAAAACTAATGAAAGTGCTCAGCAGATTCACCATTGAACAGATCCTTATCTTCCACAGATATAACCTATCAAGTGATCTGTTATGTTCAGGTTGTTTGTGCAATCATGTTTCAATCTTAATCTTCTGAGACGCCCTTTACTGCTACTTCTTGGTCTAGTGCATTTTATTATGATGACGTGTTTAACAACCTGTTACTATCACAGTTGGTGTGAGGATCTTTACTGATATGTTCCCACGGCATTATAGCATGATTATGCACCCAAACACAGGAAGAGCACACGTTAGGACCTGTCTTTAAAGATTGTTGCTCATGGGCCACATCAGAAGAACTGGTTGTTTGGGATTGGTCATTTATTACTATTCTATGCACTCTGTTGTGTTTTCCATTCAAAGTAATCAGCCAGACTCCCAAGCATAAAACTGCAATGTTTGGGTGATGGAAGATGCACTAGGGAGTCGGGACCTATATCTTGTCTAATTTAAACCCTCCATGCATGCAGAGCAGAGATAGTTTATTCCAAGATGGCCCAGCTCAGGAAAGAAGCAGTCGCTGCTTCAGGGTAACCATGGGGACTTGGCCCCCAGCCAACAAGCTCTGTTCTTCAGTGCCTGTTAGCATGCTGAAATACCACCTATTCACGTCCCCGTACACAGCCTTAAATCCAAAGGAAGGGGGAAGGTTAGCGGGGGTCGGGGGGAAGGAAAGAGAAGGCACCAGTGCTTCTTGAGGAATTACAAAATTGCATGTGGTTGAGCACAAGCTCTGATTTTTGAGGAATGTTCAGCACCATTCCTCCCCCCGGTGAGGATGACTAAGGGGTTTCAGCCAATGATGGAAGATGATGCAGAGTCATAGGGGGATGCTGAACAAGAGATGACGAAGCCTCCCATTTACAGAACCCAGCGGGGTAATAACAACAACCTGATGCTTCTGAGAATAGCTGTTGCTAGACAGGTCCACTGGAGACACAGAAAACCCTACTGAGGTGTATTGTTTTGAAAGGCAGAATTGAATTCCGAGGGTAATGCGCAGGGGCTTGTTGTCGTGCATTGTAAATATTCTCACAGGTAGCTATTTGCATAATATACTGTAGCTTGATCCGTTTGCATTGCAAATAGCTTGCGGGTATTACATTTGGGAGTTAGTTTATTTCCAATCATTCAATTAATTATTTTGGCTTTAGACATTTTGTGGTTGTGTAAGGATCATCCTTTGTGTTGCAATACGCATTGACAAAAGAATACATCAATCGACATCCAATCATCATCGTCTTTTGTATTTCTTAATCATTTACGTTATTGTTGTTGATATGGCAACAATGTCAGAAAATTGTGTTTTCAACTTCTTAAATAAATATGTTTCTGCTTTTCTGTATTTTATATATATAGTAATATGAATATCTTTGGGTTCAAGAGGTCAAGACATTCGAACACATCACTATAGCCTCTAACATTATATAGAGTAGACCAAATAATGAATTGATGAATCTAAAAAATAATCTGATGCCCTAATTAACTAACTCAGCCCTAATTCAAAACCTATGAACCTTTTTCTGTATTTATACAAACTCAACTCACTGAAATGAACCATTAAGAGACCTCATGTTACATATTTTCACACGCAGCATATTCAGACCTACTGTATCATCTCTACTAACTTTACGCTTGTTGTCAAGCATGGTAATGAGAGTGTTTAGTAGGTCAGATGTCTCCTGCAGATGCAGACTCTGATTATTCTGGAAAAATGGCTGCCAGTCTTGTTAGGATATGAATAGTTATCAGTTGAAGAAAATGCATTCAGACAACATTAAGTATCATGACTTAGAGCAGCTCCTGATCTGCAGCTGTAAAGTGTCTTATGAGGTAAGAGTTTGCAGTGATAATGAGCCGGTTCACATCTGCAGTGTAGCTGATAGCCAGAGGTAGATTCTGGTGAGCAGGTATTGATTACTCAAGAAGTAGAACAACAAGCAGCCGGAGCTGATGTTTGATCCTTTGGCTTGCATCTTCTCTGTCTCACAGTCGGAACATTTGTTTTTAATTCTCACAATATTTCATCAAATAACTGCGGCCGGTTTTATGCTGTTCTTACATAACCTCTTTGATCTGTGGCCGTCTGCCTTTATCCAGTTATCCAGCAGTTACGCAGATTTGAACCATCATTTTCCTTTTTTTTGGATTCATCATTTTTATGTGTATATATTTAACAAAGCAGCAACAGTGTGCTGAGTGGAATTTTTATTCGGGTCACTAGATGAGAGGTATTTAATGTAGTTTACTATGGTAACACTACTCTGCTCAGGCTGGGCAGGTTGTCATCAGTGGACATTTACTTCTTAAGTACATCCAAACTGCCTTTTTTTCTACCACAGATAAAGTGAAATGGATATGTCATTTTGGCAATTCGAGGAAACTATCCTTTTTATTGAAGGAGCTCTCTAGCAGGGGGATTTAATTGTGTCTTGCCTAAATCAGCATCTCTACATCAAGGCACAGCTTGTTTTGGGAAAACAACAACATTAAGAAGATTGGTTAAGACGGCGGAATTTGTTTGTGCTTCATGGTGCACATCGGTTGCAGTCAATTCAAGTCATTTATAGCAGGCTAAGGGAAGGTTGTGGGTATGTTGGCTTTCTCTGTGGGCCCCTGTTTCTGTGGACTGGTGGATCAGGGCAGAGCAGCCCTGCCTTGCTTTCTCTGGGGCAAACTGTTGTTTGATGTCAGCCTGTGGCTTGCTGTTTGTGGCCTGGGGGTCGTTGCTCTGATGGCAGGAGCCCTTGAGCCCCTGTCAGGGGTTCGCTCCTGGATCATCATAAAGGCTGCCCCCTTTGACCTGCCTCCACTGCTGTTTGAAATCCGAGCCCTGCCCCTCTGCACACTCAAACAGAGTGGTCTGCTTGTGTTTGTATTCAGGGGGATTAAAGGCAGGAAGCTGCTCTGAGGTGGTATGGTTTCAAGTTATCTTTCAAATTAGTAGGATTTGTCTTGTGGTTAAAAGTCATTAGTTTATTTACATTTGGAATAGCGGAAGTTCATTTCCAATTGCGTGGCAGCCAGGGGATGAACATGTATGTGTTGATTAGTGTCCATTACACAATCCAGATGTCACACATATGTCACATCTGGATCACACCGAGTCACATCTGTAATTTTGCTATAAATGTGCCTTTCATGTATTTTTGGTGAAATAAATGCAGCATGTCTCCAGACTTCAGCTTGTGATGATGTGGAGAATGTGGTGCGTTGAAGCTGCCTTCTTATAATTTAGAAAGGTTCTCCTTGATTTAAAAGACTACTTGGAATGCTACAGAGTACTTAAGCAAATAGTCTCTTTAGGGTAATAAATACAAACAGACAGCTGCAGAGTGCTTTTACAGAAAATGTGTCCATGGTGCTTGTTTTTTGTCTTCACAGCAACATTACACTCACTTTTTTATGCAAACAAAACAACAAAATAGATCCCAATAAAGATTTTAAGTATAATTATATCTATCTGTACTCCAAAGGAACTTCTCTTTTACATGTTCTGTCATTCATATTGTAATAGTGTCAAACTGAAAAGCAGCATGGTTTATGAAGATGGCACAAGCTATTTTACTTGATCTGAAACTGAAATCTGTTATTAATCAGTTCTACACTTCTACTATGGATGAACCAAATGCTTTGTAATAGTCTTTCTTTTGCGTACAATTCCATTTTTAATATGAACAGATACACTTTGAGAAGGATTCTGGTGTAGCTATTTCACCATTAGTAAATATTGTAAATTGTGGGATTGGCACTTCATTCATGAAGGCAGCTGTCGTCATAACCTGACCTCTGGTGGCAGTCCCATTTTGTCCCATTAGCACCAAGATACCGTGTGGACGTTCCTCTGCCCGTACTGTCGAGACATCCTGATGTTTCTTTTGGGAAGTCAGATTTCTGAATGGCAACTTGAGAGCAAGTGCTATTAAAGTGTTGCATGTGACATTGGACACTAGATACAATAAGAAAAGGCTTTTATCCATCTTAACCTTCCTCCACTTTCTTGCGGTCTGAATTACTTAATCAAAATTGCGTCAATATGCTATTTCATTTAGCAGATGCTGCCTTTATTTGCACTGAAACCAATGATTTAACACTTCCTGGTGGAGTTAAGTTTCAGCTAATACTCCTCAGTGGAGACAGTTGGATCCGTGCGTCTTCACAGCTTCTCGAGGTGTTGATAGACGTTAGAGGTTGACACACTAACGGAATCCTAACGCCCCCGGAGCACTTCTCCACAACATCACACATCCATCCACACACTTACCATCTGTTTTTACTGCCCCTCCTTCTGTAACTGTGTGTGTAGTGCATTTCACACCCGGCGGTATGGCATGGGGTGTGGCATTGGTGTGTGTTTTGTATGTGGGCGTGCATTTGCATGGGTGGGTGAATTGGTTATTGACAGCAGCATCTGTGGCTACTCAGCCTTTTTGCCGTTTTAATAAACTCTGCTGAGCACACACAAGGCTTCACTTTCCCTGCTGAGCTTTTCATTGTTGCCATAAAGGCCACCAGGACATTACTGCCGCCCCCCCCTGACCCCTCACCTCCCCCCTATAAATCAACCCCTATCCATGCCCCTGCGTCCCTAAACCAAACAAAAAGGCTGCGTTAAAGACAAAACAAAAAGCATGGTGTTAAGAGTGGTGGATGAATGAGTCTTAAAACCCGGGACTGAGTTAGCATTTTACAACTTACGGTTCCCTCATCTCAAAGTCAACATGTTTTGAACAAGTTGTTGATCAGATACCTGAAATAAGGTCTGTGGTTAACACAAGCTTATTCCATTTCAATTTGCGAGTAAATTCCTACTTGGGAATTTGTAATAAAAAAAGGGGGTTTCTAACAAGTGGCTAACTGAGACTAAACGTCATCGTGACGGAATGAGTCCGTCCTTGGCTTATCAGTGTTTCCCCTACTATTGTCTTGGAGTGGCGCTGCGCCCTGCCAACGGAGCCCCGCCAACTGAGCCCCGCGCCCCCCCTGAAATTCAAGGTGTTTAAAAAAAAAAAAAATTATATATATTTTTTTATTAATTGTTGTTTTTAATATATATATTTATAAATTGCAACTAATCTATATATACTGTCACTTTTGACATTGAACATGTGCTCTTTTATTAAAGAAACTTAACGCTTTCATTTTAAGCTGTGAGTTTAGTGTTTTTGATCCTAAGAAACACTGATGCATTAATCAATAACAATAATCCACAGCTCCTCTCTCTGCTCCAGAGGATTTAAAAAATATATATCCCAAATGTAAATATATGAAGATTATCCTGCTGAACAAAACGTGTAATTATCACAATTGTGCGGTTGCCTCAGAGCTTATTTTCTGCAATATATTGGATATTTGTTTTGGAGACCTCGTGATGCCAACTTCTGCCAATAAAAACGAGTCATCCCAGCTCCACTGTATTATCTTCAGTTGTAAATCACAGTTCATTCAAATTCTTCCCAGAAAGGATCAAATCAAACCCACCGAAGCATCACACAACACGAGACAGTTTTCCCTGTCATTACAGCATACAGAGACTGAGCATTCTTCTTTTGACAGCTGCACACCACATTCCGCTTCTATTCCTCCACTCTGTTGTTGGTGTTGGGGCATAAAACGACTCCCTGTGTGGAACTGTAGTGCCGGTTAATGAGCTGGATTGGATGCAGTGTGTTGCTGTACTGCATTAGCTAATAGGACGTAGAGGGTGTTAATGGAATTGGACCGTGCCCAAAGAAAGTGAAACAGAGGAATTAAAACTAAGGGAAAATTAAAGGGAAGGTTGAAAGGGGGATTTGTGGAGATCTTTGGCAACTTTCTGAACAACGTTAATTTGTTTGAACCACTGCTGTGGCCCAGCAGATGGACAGACAGGAAGGCAGACAGACACAGTTTGACCATCAGGCCATGCTGCTGTCTGCCACCCAGTAGGGCTGGATTTAGGGTAAGGAGATTGGGGGATGGGGAAAGGAGGATATGAGGTCAACGAAGGAATAAGTGAAGACGGAGGTCATAAGCTCCGACTTGGTTGACTTGTTTTAATCTGCGTCTGAGTGTGTTAGGCCCATTCATCTGCCGCATGTAAGCCGTTGATGTGTTTAGTGGGGAAAGCTTTTTAAGATGGATGCAAACATGCTGTAAGTGAAGTCTCCTGCTGGTCGTTATTACCTGTGTTCGCTTAAACATTGGGACATCTGCCACCTTGGCTCCCCTAGGGCCATTTACGAAACAGAGTATTAGGTAATCAATGAGACTGATAACCAATATCTAGGAGATGTCATTCTTACAATAAGTTCAAAATGTAGTAAGTGCAACCCGATTAATGACGGGTTTTCATGAGCACATTAGTCCTGAATTACTATTGGCATGTGTACAGCATAATCTGAGATCAAAACACGGACACATAATTTAGGATTTGAAAAGAAAGAACTTCAGCATGGCTGCATTTCTAGCAGTGGTGGAAAAATGTAGCCAATGTTTTTGGGAAACAGCCAAATATCAAGTCCACAAGTTTTAAAAAACCTACTTCCTGTTTGGCCCCAGAATACCACATAATCCTCCAGATATTAGAGCTGCCCAGTGGAGTTTTCTTGTAAACAAACAAGTTATGTTTGTATTGACGGTTCCACACTAACCAGCTCTATTGCACTACCAGCCTACAGCAACTCTTACTGGAAACTTCAATCTCACTGCACCACAATTTATAGAGACTGTGGTTGCTAGGTAATGACTTTAAAACATCTAAAAACCTTCCTTGAACAAATACTGTAATTGTGTTATCTGCAGTAACCATGAAATTAAACTAACTTGTAATAAACATCACTTTTGTTCTGAACATTGTGCCACAGAATGTTTCCTCTTTTGATTCACATTTCTGAAACAACTAGGTTCTGCGTAATATTTTGACTTCATCAAAGCAGTGAGGCATAAACAATCCAAAACTCAAAAGGATAAGAAATGTCTTACGTAAAATCGAATAGATATAGATGTACAGTCTCAACTTAAGCGCTGTATTCATCTTGTCTTACCCCAGGTAAGGTCACTTGTTCCTTTTTATATTTGTTTATATTCAACAGCTTTCACCTGTCATGGTTCCAAGAGTTGCAAAAATAAATCATAAAATGCAATCAAAAAATTACTTTGCATATTGCCCGCTCTTATATAATTCCCACCGTATACTTAGCTTTGTATTAAATAAATAATTAAATGCAGTATCTAATATGTAAAAAAGTTGGTCCAACTTTTCATTTACTCATAAAGAAATGCTCCTAAAATGGCCATTACCAATCAATTTTATTCACTGCATACATAGTAATGTCAACAACTCATCTTTTTTTATAACGCTTGTATCTTCTGGGACTTTATCTCCCCTAAGCTGTCTTCTCAGGAAGACCAAACCTACAGGCAATTATAACCCTAAATAAGCTTATTTTCAACATGAAAATGACTACATTTCTTGAAAATTGTATTTCTTATTTCCTAACGTCTCTCATTTCTGACCAAATAATCAACAACAAACCAAAATCCTTCCAGAGTCTGTTCTGATAAATGAGAGGCATACAATGCAATTTACATACATTGTAAAGATTTACACATTGACCCCCCAGAACAATTGATCCCTCCGCCTTCTGTCGTAAACCTCCTTTCCCATCCACCCATAACATTGACAAACAGAAGTTTAATTTACTGATCACGCAATTTCTTCTGGTCCCCTCCCCCCTTTTCCTTTCTTCTACCGTAACCTCATGACCTAGTGGAAGCAGACCTTGAGCTGGCTGCCCTCCTAATCCATAGCTAGAGACCACCCCTCGAGGCGTGGCTGCCATGTTGGGCTGATGGCCTAGATGGAAGTCTAAGGGGGAAATAGTATCATAAAGAAGGAGTGGTCAATGAAATGTCAACTGAAGGCTTCACCCCCTTTTTGTGACTTTCAGCTTGATTGAATATAGCTTCAAGCTAACCCCGTCTTCTATTTAAGAATATATTGCAGTCTAGCTGAGGACATCCCAAGATGACTTCACTGTTTCATGTGGTAGCTTCTCTCTCTGTCTCTGGTTCCCTCAGCCTGTATTCTGCAAAGACTTTCCCATGATCTCAGCTCTTTGCCTACCAACTCACAATGGAGGGTTGTGGTGGGTTGCAGCAGGAGGAGACCAAGGCTGAGTGCGCAGCCATAGCTGGTGTCTGAGGTCCTGTGAGCTCTGGTTTGTTCTCAATGCTCCCTCCCCAGAGATGGAAGCTGGAGCCATAGCTATAGTCCAGCAGAGGATATGTGCAGAACATATAAAAAAGAGCAATTAACAGATAAAGATCTGTCAGCCATGTTCCTCCACTGCTCAATGTGTCCCATTGCCAGTGTTCCTGCTTTATGTCCAGTCTAACTCGCTCAGTTTATTAGCTTAAAAGTGTTTCTCTTTGGCTAACAGCTCATGTATAAAAGAAAAATAAACTTAATGTGAGTGAAGATGTACTTTGTATTCAGTTCTCTTTGAGTTTGTTTAAAAATATTTATGAAGCTTTCATATTCCCTGAAACTCTCCAAGCTGTTATGCAATGTTGGTCAGCTGTTTCTATAAATATCACAATTATTTTATTGTCATGAGACCTCATGTCATGCGGTTATTATGCAATCGATGAAAGGGCTTTCTTGTATCTTCTGTTACAGTCAGATTAAAAGAATGACTCCAACTGAGTCATCAACAATATCCAGCACACTCTCACATTAACACACAGCAGACTAATTCATATTAGTAGTTGATGAATAAAATGCTACTGACATGCAACTTAACTGGTATTTTCTTCCGTCTGTCCTGCCTTTTGTCTCTGTCCTCTCACTGACCCCCTGCTGGCGGCCTTCTGTCCAGGACAACTTGACCCTCTGGTCATCAAAGCACTAACCTTTGCTCCTTGACCTGAATCCTGGACCAAATCTCTGCCAAATTTGTTCAATTAGACAAGTCTCCCTGCCGTGCTGACGCCACGGATCGTGAATGCCCGTTGTCCAATCAGACAACCTATTCGTGACCTTTCAAGAAGGTTTTCAGAAACAGACGTATATTGTTGCGGGCAACGTATTCGCAAAGTAACCGTTAAATGGCAAACCTCTATAATACAGCAATTCTTTGACCAAATTGGCCCCGATAGTATGAACCTCGGAAAAATAACTTTGGAGTTCACCAGACCATGGAGACAATAGCAGAAGACAAAAAGAAAAACACCGAATCCTCTTTTATGAAATCCTCTTTTTTTACCACATCTTCATAAAGGTGAATTTAGGACAAATTACTCACAATTAGTCACCCAATGGTGTTTGTATGAATGAAAGGATGCTAGATTATGTCCTTGTGATATCAAAGACAACATCACTTAGTTCCGTTAGTGCCAGTGCCCGTTGCGTTCACACCAAAAAGTTCACTTGGTTCAGGGCACTTTTAGCCTCATGTTTAGTGCCTGCTAGAGGTGGTACTCTCCTAGGGGGAAACAGTGCCCCAGTTCTGATTGGCTGGGACGAATTGCAAACCACGCCCCGTAAAACTCTGAAATGTTTTTTGAAGTCGCCATTGTATTTGCTGGCATTAGCATTATTAGCATTAGCATTCGCCCCGCGCACCAACGGAGAAAGAATAACTTATGGCAACACAAAATAAAACATGGGAGCGGTGGAGATGAGGAGGTGTAGGCGTTCTGACGATTTACTCGGAAGTTCCGGCAGCTTCTACTGAAGCCAGTCCCCAACTCCGGGGAGTTCCGGCTGGGGACTTCGGGTGGCAGTGTACGCCGTGAAGTTGTTTGCGGCCTGCCAGTAAACCCAAAGCAGAAGAAGAAGAAGTGACGTCAGCGGCTTCATTTGCGTAATCCTCCCTCAGGGAAGTACTCCGGTGTGAACGCGATCTGTACTCAGTGCCCCACACTGAGTGCCGGGCACTGAGTACTGCGAAGTACGCGGTGTGAACGCGGCTATTGTCATTAGAACTTAGTCCCCTGTTATAGTTTTGATACCAGTGGCACCAAAAACAAATTTGTGTCCTTGGTTACTTCGCTAACACATTAAAAAAACGTTCTGTGTTTCTAATGGTTCCAACTTAACCCTTAGTGTTTTAGCACAACAAAGTATTTGAAGTTTTAAAACATTTCCATTAACTTATTTTTTAATGGTGTCTTAATGAGGAAATCCTGTAAGGAATTTGCCTGGTGCTGCAAGTAGTGGCATCTCAGTTTTGGAAATCTTTTTTGTGTAGTTTATTTTTTAAAGGATTTCAGGTGGTTACAATATGTCCCTGCAGACTCCTGACAGCCCATTATTGTGTAGTCTTCTAGGAGTGGCATGACTGGCATGCAAACATTTTGAATCAAACTGGTCTGGAAATATAGTGAGCACTGTCCTGGTCTGCCCCTTTTCTCATAACGCTAAGTAGAGCAAAGCCAATCTGACACCAATGGTCATGAGGAAGAAAGTATGCAGGACACTTTTTTTTCTCCTTAATTATAGATTGTGATCTGCGCTCAGAGCTGGATGACAGACATTGCCGAAACACCATAGGAAGGGAATAGAATAGTTTAGAACAATTCAACAATGTCTGCACAGTTTGTGTATCTGTGTGTGAAAATACAAATGCTCAGTCAGCTGCCCAGCGTAGACACAGACACTGGGGGCACCTCATATATCTTACTTTTTAATCAGGCAGTGTGGAGGAAGCTACCGTCTCCCCTGGGGTCCTGTGATTTATCCTGTTTAATGGTGTGTCACAGGGGTGTGTGATACATGGCAACCTGGCTGGGCATGTGGCACATGCGCGAGTGGACTGGGGTCTCTCTCTCTCTCACACACACCTCTGTGGGGGACAGAAAAGAGAAAGCCCCAGTCTTGCTCACTATAGTGTAGGGAAACAATGAGCAGTGAAAGCTGATCTGTCTGTTCTTTTCTTCTTCTCGCTCTTTGTCCTCTGCTCTCGCACTCCGAGCAGCTGCCCTCAGGTCGGTCACATTCTAGGCTCAGATCTCGACCCGTGGTGATCCTAAAGCATTTGGCGTATCAGTGTGGTGCTGCCCCCTTTAGGCAAAACTGGCATTGGATTACACTTGCCTAGTCTTGTCACGTTTGTGTTCACGCAGTGGCGATGGCAAAAGCTAATAACGTGATATTATTACATACATTTTTTCCGTGGAAGACATGTCATCTCAGTGCCGAGAGCCAGTGTGAGAGCCTACTCTCAGTCAACCACTGGGGCTTTAAAAAGTGGGAGAGGACTGGCAGTTAAAGCTTCCCTGAGGGTAGGTCGGAGTAGATAACAGCACCCAATTCTCTGAAACTTCCTCCATATTGGCTTCCACTGTAATTATCTGGGAATGAGGTCTTTGTGAAGCCTCCTCATTCTTTCTATGCGTGTGTGTGTGTGTGTGTGTGTGTGTGTTGGTGCTGGTCATGCTATCAGCTAGCCTCTCTTGGCCTCTGGTGTCCGACAAGAAAAAGGGCTGTGAGGGGGGTGTCATTGTGGACTTCGTCATTCTCCACAGCTTGGCTTTCACTGAAGATGAATTGTGAGAAATCAATTCCTGCAGGCTGTGACTGGGACTGTGACAAGGGGCCTGATTGCGCTGTGGTGAGCCGCTCAATCTGTAATTGAGTCAGGGGAAAATCAGGATGTGAGTTCATCTTTGTTCAGCAATGCTAGGCACAGAAAAAAGACCATTGGATGGTCTAACTCAGGGGTGTCAAACTCAATTTCATCAGCATTATGATTGCACTCAAATGGCCGGTTGTAACTTTAAGACTATATAATAATACATATATTTAATATACGTAAAATAATGTATTATATTACATCATTGCCTCTGCATTGGATTATCATTTTATAGGGTAATGACTTCATAATTAACTACGTCTGAAAGCAGAAGTCTATGGCAAATAATTGCAAGTCTCTTCAGTGAGAGTGTCAAAAAATGATTTAAAAATAAATGCTACATTCTTGAAAAACAAAACAAAAAGTACAATTTTTAAAAAAGTGACATTTTGAGAGAAAAAAATTACATAAAAAAAAAACTTACATTTTGAAAAAAAAATCTAATTCTGAGAAAAAAGGCATATTTTGAGATGCATTGTGGGACATGTAGTTTATGGGCAACGTGCTTCTGTAAATCCCCATGTAACCGTATAATAAACGTATTATATTCTTTGCAAGCCTGTCACTGAAGATTCTTTCTAAGCACCGATTTAAATTTTAGTACGGAATAAGCTATACGTCTATTTGATCAAATGTAGGTTCAACTGAGAGTTTTTCTTCAGAAAATGTGCTCTATTGCTTGAGGAATCGAAGGTCCCAGCTCTCAATCTGGCATAAGCATATAATGAACCCGCCTGTTTCTCCTCCTACTCCCTTTTTCATTTGTGGATCTCTGTGGTTGTTCTTAAAGTTTGAGAAGGAAGAGCCAGTATTTATCCGTGCTTTAGTATAAAACGGCACACTCGACCTGCACTGCAGTGCGCTGTCTCATTATTATGCTCTTGCAGTGCGGCTTCGGCGTTACAGAAGTTGTTGCATCATGTTGGAGCAAAAGAAACTCAAGTCCTCCTTGTACAGAATTAAACTCCCTCCTTCTTTTAAAATTGTACTCAGATCTGTCAGCTTGGTTAGTTTCAGCTCAAGAAACACGGGGTTCTACTTAATATTTTGTTTGTTTCTGGGAACATTTAAAATGACCTGATAATAAAATGATAATGTTGGTAGGCTTTAAATGGTCCCTCTTTCTTTACCTCTGGGGATGCATTCACAACCCTTAAACAGCCATTAAAAATGTATGTGTGCATATTTTTTATGAAACTCTGAATTGTACCATGTCAGCATATAATTATATCTCTTTGATTTTAGATTATGCTTTTGCTTTGAAGTTTGGCTCTTGGCAAAATGTTTCCAGCTCTTCCTTGTGGCTGCAGGAAAAGACCCTCCAAATATATGTATTCTTTCCCCTAGTTTTGATTTACTGTCACTATCATCATGGTTTTTACATTACTTTTAAGGTAAGCAAGATATCTCTTCGTTTAATTGTGAATTAGTGTTATGTATCCATTATCCATAATATCATTATTCAGATCAGTTCACCCGATTTAGCTTACTAGGGGAGTCCATTCCTCTTGTTAGTTTAATGATTGACCCCCAGATCTAAGGCAAAACCCCCATCAATATCCTCCACCTGCCCTTAATTCTCTACCCTCAATCTTCAATCCCAGCTTTAGCTCACCCATCCATGCACCGCTTTACTCTAACCCCCAACCGCTGTGCCCTCAATCCCCAGCCTGAGACCAGACACACTGAAAGCTAAAGTCATTCTGATGCTTTTCCTCTAACATTCAAACCAAGCTGAGGTGTTAACAGACCTAACACTGTAGGTTATTCCTGTGTCTCTTTAGAATGTGGTCAGATCTGGGTTAGTTTGGATGGAGCAGCTGGTCAGACATAGAAACGTTTAGAGGTGTTCTATAATCTAAACAAATCTTATATCAGACATATGAAGGCGGAATACCAATTGGAAATGGACAAGGAACTAGTAGGACTAAAGTCTTGTATTACTCTATATCTAACTTTGTATCATTGTAACGGTATACTTTTATGAATAATAAAGTTTTCCTTGAACACATATTTCAAGCATTACAGATTTGAAATGTAACAGTTGCCAATAAATACCAGCTTAATCTCAATCAGGGTAAGGATTTGCTTATCTGAAGTTATATCAAACTTAGACATGGCATATCGATCATTGTGTGTAGTATATTTCTCCCTGTTTTAATCAAATACGATTGAATTATCATACATTCCCACAAGTGAGGGAGAGGGCTAAACAGAGAAACTAGGAGGCAGACTTCTGATCTGCTTGTGACTCAGTTGGCTTGAACTGTGCTATTCTCCGCATTGGACGGCAGCTGTTCTGATACGGCAGGTGAGAATCTGCCTTCAGTCTGATCCCCATGTCCCACTGATGGTAAGTCATCCCCTCTACACAGAGATGACCACATAACTTGTGACGTAGGTAACCTCACTGTGAACCAATGTAGAAATAGTTTCCAGTTTAGTAATTCAGTTAGGCTTGTTTCATGTGGATGATATTCAGCGGGTGTTATCTGTGACATTGAACATACAGTAACACAAATACTACAAATCCACATAACAAACAATCAAAAACGTTTTTTGGGGCGTGGTTTGCAATTCGCCTAGCCAATCAGAACTGGGGCACTTTTTTCCCCCAGGAGAGTACCACCTTTCTAGCAGGCACTAGGCTAAAAGTGCCCTGAACCAAGTTAACTTTTTGGTGTGAACGCAACGGGCACTGGCACTAACGGAACTAAAGGGGAAAAGTACGGGTGAAAGTACTCCGGTGTGAACGCGGCTATTGACTCTAAAAAACTAAGTGATGTTGTCTTTTTTTCTTTTTTTTGGGTACCTGGCTGGCGCCCCCTAGCAGCAGCGCGCATATTTCAGCAAGTCAACAGAGAAAGCTGAAAATGACAAAATAGTGAGCTCTGTAAAAGTGAGCAGGCAGGCTCTAACATTCAGGCACTGTTGAGATTTTATTAAGTACATTTTTGGACATCTAATAAGTTATAAGTGAGGTAATACTGATGTTACAATTTCAATAACAACATTTAGTCTCACTCAGGAGTTTAGTGAAGGCTGTATATTTGAGTTAGTCAACTCTATAACTCTATCCTTCCTGCCAAAGATCAGACTCTACATTCCCCAAAGTGAATATGTTTACAAGAGGCTGAAGCCGTCTCCACGAGTGGATTATTTCAGCTGTCACAACTCTGAGCACCAGGTGGGAAAAGATGAACTGGTGTTCCTCTGAAGATTTTGGGAGAAGTTTCTGCTTCTTGTAAAAAGTTTTCTTCTGCACTACAGTAAAGTTTTAAATCGGAGAGTATATATCTTTCGGTTTTTATTGCTGGGACTATATTTTCACCCGTCCCTGTTGCTACTCAATGCTAGCTTTATTTGTGTATCATGTTATCATGTAATAAATATGGCTAAATAATATTTATATAGCGCTTTTCATGAACTCAAAGACGCATGAATGGCCTTCATGGTTAGCTACCTATTACATACAGTTGCATGTTCAACAGTTTTCTTAACTTTGGCTATTGCTATGCTCGATAATTCTGCATCATTATTTTATTATTGAGAACATGCATGTGTACTTAATTTTACGCCATTTCAGTGCTGCATAACGTCTCCATTTATCTGCAATCCTCTTTCTGTGTGAATTCATTTCCTGTCATTTATTCACAAGGTAATATTGAATATGACAAATTGTTGTATACATAAAGAGAAGCAAACAGAGAAATAACGCTTACACCAAGCACATCGCTAAACAAGCATTTATACCACCTATTAACACCAGCAGGGCTACCAGACAAGGATGCTGTGTGCTACTTAGAGTCTAATTTAAAGGCATTACCCCAGTAATCAATACTGCCTGTGTGTAGACACAGTGGGCTTTGTAAAAGTATTTTTAGTGAAGGCTGAATGGGTATGTGTGTGTTTGTGTGTGATGTGTACATAGACTGTTCATGACTGGACACACTTTCAGCTGTGCTTTGTCTCAGCCAGCTGCTCCTTTGCAGATAATACATTTGATCCATCTTCTTCGACCTTGAAAGTAGCCATCTCTCTTTAAACTTGTCACATTAAGAGCTGAATAGGAGACTGGAACTGATTATAAATTATGAAAGTCTCCAATAGGGATCCATCTTTGTTTTATGTGTTTGTATTTTTCCCAGAAACTCTTTGTTTAAATGTCTGGCTTAAATTGAATTTGGGGACCTCTTTTTCAAAACCTAAGCTTGAAGTGGGAGATAAGCAGGACACGAAGGACAAGAAAGTCTACACAAGCTACTCTCAGATTGACAGATTAGCTAAAAGAGAGCAACAGATGGACGCCTTTGTGTATAATCAAGAAAAGACCACATTGTTTGTTGTACAAGGACATGTGCAGTCCTGCTAACTTTCTATTGAACTCTTTTTCCAAAAATGACACTATTATCACATTGGAAATAGACTCAAACAGAAAGTTTTCAACCCTTTTTACTGTTCGTGTGCAGTTTGTAAAAGTTTAGGCATCCACAACCGTCTTCCGGTTTTTATTGTAATGTCCTGGACCAACTTTAGTATATTTCTGTCTGGAATATGTCACCTTAGACTTAGTTCTTCTGTGACATTTCTCATTCCATAAGTAATACAACCTACAGACTCTACAACAAACTCTGCAACCTCTTTCTGTTTGAGAATTTACTAGTCTCCAGTTCTTCAACAGATTTTCAACTAATAGCCAGCCTTGTGCGATTTCAGCCCTTCTCTCTTTCTCCTCAGCAGGTTTGCTGCATATGTCCCTGCCTCTGGAATTACAGGTCTGGTCTTGAATAGTAGGGTTGTTCCTTCTCGGTCCCTCCAGCTCATATGCTGGTTTAACCCTATCAAAGGCCCAGATACCACACATCCTGCAAGTTGCTGTTTTTTGTGGCGGGGAAAGGGGAAGGGCACAGTGAGGGGTGTTCACTAACGAGAAGGAAAACACACAAGCAGAGGATGATGTTGTTCTTTCCTGTTTAGTGGATATAGTACAAATCACGAAGGAATGGCTGATGTTTCCCATGTGGGTGTTTGCACTGGATACAGGCCAGGGTACTTTTCACCCCTCTGATGTCGGACCTTATGTACTCCACTGCGCAAGTTTGTGGTTTGCTGTAGTCTCTGGCACACACATGCTGGCCTGAAGTTGTCATTAATCACTGATTCAACCACAGGAAGACATGAGTAGGAATCAACAAATGTATCAATGGGGATACATCTTTCCCCCCCTTACTGTAGGAAAATGACCACATACACTATATGATTTACCTTCTATTCGCTACATATTCTCTGTTGTGGGCTTATGATCTTTTGGAAGACATATGCTTCATATGTTAACGTTTTGTTCTAAGGAACTTTCTCTCATGTATCATTTAAAGCCGTTGAGGTAAAGTTGCTATGTGGACTAACTCAGATGTTTCTTTTTTTATTAGCCAGTCTAGACAAAGGGCTCTGGGGATGGCACTTTTGGTTGGTCTCTCAACCTGTCTTTCCACCACTTTGGTCTACATTGAAATAACTAAACATATATTTGATGGGTTTCCTTGAAATTTGGTACACATATCCACAGTTCCTAGAGGGCCAATCCTAACCTATTTGGTGTTCCCCAGACCCACAAGCAGATCAGACGTTTTACTCATCTAATGAAATATCTCAACTTCTCGTTGGATTGGCACAGTATTTACTGACATACTTTCGTCAGAAATATTCTACAATCTTAAATGAAGGCTTTTAAAGGAAGTGTGTGGATGGTCAGCACTAGCCTGGTACTATTTGGAAATACTGCTTGCATCTCGATGACCCCAATCCAACACATAATAATACAGGCTGTGACTGCAGGACATGACTTGATTATAGCACATGGAGCTTGCTTCTTACTTTATATATTTTGTTATTGTAATAGTTTCTGTTCTTAAAGCCAAGGTCTGAACCTGATCCTCCAACATCAACATATTTTTGAAGTTGACAGCCTCTCGTAATCTCCTGATATTATTGTTGGAGTCATTAAAAGATGGTTTAACTTTAAGCTAATCATTGCCTAGTCTTTTTCCTGGTATTTGTTTTCATTATGTGGAAAGATTAAATATTTGAGCATTAGAAGGAGAATGAAAAAATAGCCCCTAGGTATGTTTCCTCAATCTCTGTTGCAGTAATATGTAGAATTCATTTTAGAGAGGCGCCCACTGCCTCTGAAAACTCTTGAGGTTCACATTAGCAAAGTCTTTACAGAGGATGTTGTGTATAATAAGAGTTATGAGGATGCTTTAACAGAAATGTCTGTGGGACATGGACTAGTTTCATTAATCTCCTGTCTGAGCCAGCGGACTGGATGTTTGCAAGCACTCAACAACAATACTGTGGCTTCTTATTCTCTTGCATGCTATCCTTCATTTGTAGCTTTTTCAGCTTTGCTTTTGGATAATCTTAGATGCATGAGGCTCAGACAAAACATTGAACTTGTTACCTCAGGAAGCTCCTTGACTTTGAATTATCAGATGTCTTTTTCACTAGGTTCACTGGGTCTACGTTTAGAGGAAGACACACAGACATCCATTGTTGTTAAATGTAAAGCAAAGAAAAGTGAGCCATATTAATTTAATATAAGTATTATTGAGTTCCCAGTATATTCTTCTTTTTCGTTGGTTGAATGTTGAATGGGGGTCCAGCTTTGTCAGTTGCATCTCAGCTGTAACTGTGTACAGTCTTCTCCTCTCCTCCCCTATACTTTCCACGAGTCCATTGGTGCCACGGTGTCCACATTGTGGGACCACGTTGTCAACCGAAGCCGGCAGCGGCTCCAGCTGGCTCCGGGCCATGGATCATGGTGTCCCTGCCCAGCTCTGGTGTCTCTCTGTTGCTGTGTGGGAAGACAAAAGAAGAGGCCTTAAAGGTGTGCATACTGTGAAGAAAGGCAGATGTACAAACACATCGGGGGAATAGACAGCTGGACTGAGAGGCAGACAGACAGATGGCTTAGGACGGCAGCTATGTAGATCGTCTGGATAGAGGCAGACAGATAGATGGACAACAGAGGCAGGTAGGCAAACAGCCTGAAGATAAACATACAAGGCCAGGGATGTATCAGAGCATTGAACTGCCAGATTTGGTTTATTAGTTATAACTAACAGAAATGAAGTTGTTGAATTTTTCAATGTTTGAACACTTTCTGCAATCATAACTTGGAGACATTTTAATACGATTTTTTTTAAATTGTTTAGTCTGTCAACAAAAATACTTTAACAGTTTGGTTATGGATTGAGGTCATTATTTTTCAAGCAAATGTTTCATTCTCAAATATAGAGATTTGCTGTTAGATTTTACATTTAAGAGAGTGAGACAGCTGAGGGAAAGACGCGACTGCATGAGAGCCAAAGAAGAACATTTTATTTATCAGTTTAATATATTTTTATAATAATAAAAGGCAGGCTATCGCAGCTGGTAATCTGTCAGGGAGGTAAAGGGTCGACCCTTGCTTATGACAGGAATAAGCAGCAGAATTGGACAGCACAACATAGCAGCTCGGAGTGCTATCAGAGGCACAAACCTGACCTGAGACCAAACTGTCAATGTGCATGGAGGGAGACGGGTGGAGAGCAGAGGTCAGGAGATACACAGGACAGTCTGGAAATAATAGTGGGGAGCTTGTTGGTGACGGAGCTGTCATATAGATTCATCTCCCCAAAATGGAAAATTCTGGTCTGCATACCTGCAATTAAATGTTCTCAACCCCCACACAGGTGCACACACTGGCCCCCTCTACCTGTTGTGCGTGTTGAGAGTGTGTGCAGGTGCGTGGGTGAGGAGCTACATTGTGTGACTTTTCATTTATATGCTCTCTCTGTTTCTTTCCCGTCTCCTTGGGGCCCACGAGGAGGGAATATATTCACGTCTCCTTAGAAATAACCCTACCTTAAAAACATTTTCACCGCAGGTCACAGAACTGCTCTGCCATTCTTTAGGTTCATCTTTCAGATTTTATAATCAAGCCTCTGCCAGCCTTCTCCATTTGTTTATTGCGAGGGGAAGTAAATATACCTATAGATGAAAGCTTGAGCTCCTCCGTTCCAGATGTCTTTTGCGTGACACACTCTTTAAAGGTATTTATCTCTTTAGGTGTCGGACCGCAGAATTTCCATACTATTGTTACCCCAAACAAACATCCCAACTGTAAGAGCTGTAGGCTTGCTCAGCCAAGTATTTTGCCTGAGGCTAGACTTGCTGAAAATGAGAGGCTTACTGGCTGCCTCGACATATGAGCTTTATTCTCTTTATCTCTCCCATCACTAATATCCCCAAACAAAAGGACAAAGGCGGGCTAGATACAAGGCGAGGTGTCATGTTTCATTTGGTAGAATTGAAAAAGTCAGTATATATGAGGCGTAAAAACTACACTAGTTTTCTAAACTTAAAGGTGGGTTAGGTCATTTTGAAGAAACCTGCTCGAGTGTGCTAGAATTTAAAAATACACAGCCGGAAGAAATCTGCCACTTCCTTACAGAGCCCCTCCTCCAACACACACGAAGATATTCATTGCTATCGGGATGTTAAGAGCATTCCATGGAATATAACAAAAAGTGTATCTCGAGCCGGTTTCTCAAACTTACCTACCCCACCTTTAAGTGCATTGCCTTTAAATTAAAACAAGAGGGTTTTTTTCTGAGTGTCAATTACTTTCTTACAAACACAAGCACCCTCAATGGTCCCTTCAGGGCAGAGCAGCTGGGTATGGTCTAAAGATGAAGGAAACAAGTGGGTGAGGTCAGGCCAAGAGACTGAATGAGATCAATGTGTTTTCATTATCTGATTCTGGAGCCACACAGATCAAACCTCTTCCCATCCTGACCATTAATTGTCCACATTTGTATGAGCACAAGTGTTAAAGTGCACCTATCATGCTATATTTAGGCATATATTATGGGTCTCAGATATATAAAAAAATGTAAAAACATGTCTATGTCATGTTTTGCTCAAAATA
The DNA here is from genome assembly GCF_000735185.1 of Notothenia coriiceps. Taxonomy (NCBI): domain Eukaryota; kingdom Metazoa; phylum Chordata; class Actinopteri; order Perciformes; family Nototheniidae; genus Notothenia; species Notothenia coriiceps. The sequence continues at coordinate 431,784 of NW_011348523.1, forward strand.
CAAACAGATCATGCATTTTAGACATCTCTCATATCTCTCTATACCAGCCCTGTTTAGAGAAATGCGAATTTTGGGTCCTTAGCTTAAAAAAAATTAAAAGAGGAGGCGGAGCTAATGCCTGATCAGAATTCTACCCGAGATAAAGTTAAATTCTGCTGTGATAAAATGCCATCCTGTTCTAAACCACAGCAAGGATTATTTCTGAAACAGTATGGAGCTCAAATTATTTTTCTCTCACAGGTTTACACAAGGTGAGTTCCTTTTTTTATTTCCTGCTTTTTAAACACATGTGCTCTACACAGTACTGGTTAGCTCTGAGTGTTAGCGAGGCTTGCTAATGTAAACAAATACCATATTATGTCCGAGACACATGTCAGGCATTGTTTCTGATAGCAACTCTCTGTGGGTCCACCGTCCGAAATTAAGTAATATCGGCAGCAAATCTGTATCCGCTCGTTGTACCCCCGTTTTTAAAAGATGTGGGTTCAGAGGAAAAGAGAAAGGGTTTTATTTTCTGATGCTGCGTGAGTTCCCAGACACACCGGGGACACATATTTATGTATAAAAGACATCAAAAAGTGCATTTAGCATGATAGGTGCCCTTTAAAGTTAAGTAGCATATTTTGGATATCCTACCAAAAATAAATTTAAGTATCAAATTCCCACTTAGGCTTTCAATGTGTAGCTTGCTTCTTTGCATAGGCCAGCAGCTGTGGTCTGCTTTGATTCAGAGCAGTTACAAAAGGATTCCACTGGTGACCTAGAGCTACAGCAACAAAAAGAAAGAAGAAAATTGTCCATAGAAAACTTTTCAATCTGCTTCTGTTGAACAAAGGCCTTGTGACACCATTCACTGTGAAATAGTGGAATTGCTTGTTCATTTGCACAATCTTTTTTGTATTACATTCTAGAAATGGTTTTTGACACTTCCTCAGATGACAAAACCAAATCCATTTCTCTGCCTTCAAGCCACAACCTCAGCTTGTTCCCAAAAGTATTTGAATTGGCAAAAATACAGAACTTCTCACTAAACTTTGGAGCTACGAGGGGGCCAATGCACAAAATGCACATGCAAACATACTTCACAAATGGACCAAAAGTGGATAATGCTGCAGGAATGATGTGAAAAGTTTCTGTCCACATTGGAAGATGCTTTGACACCTTTGTTTTGGTAGGACTCCATTGTCTGCTTTTGGTGAAGGAGCAAGCTACAAGCATTTTAGACCCACCTACAAGCCTATTGGTGAAGCAACCCTTTAAGAGTCTAAACACATGTACATACATACATTTATCTACGCATTAACACACACAAGCAAAGACAAACGTAATCAAACAGACTTACACAAGAACACATCCAGCCACACAAATCTCAACGGGTTGCTCTGAGCAAACACACACACACACACACACACACACACACACACACACACACACACACACACACACACACACACACACACACACACACACACACACACACACAGACTAGTGTCCAGATCAAACAAAATGTCTCGATGTTAACCGGCAGCTGAGCAAACAGCTCTGCCTCTAAAGTGTGCTTGCTTCTCCCAGCATTTAGCTCCTTACTCTATTTAGTTTGGATCAAAACGATGGTGCTCACTGGCCGCCGTAATGTCAGCGGTGATTGATCTCTCTCCTGCTCGCTGCAGGCCTCTCGTCTGTGGGGACGTCACCTTAGCAACCCTCGCTTTTTGGCTCTTATACAGTTTGGCAGAGCTACATTTAATTTGTAGATATTATTACATTTCACTTATTGAAATTACACATTAAAATATTACCTTGATGATTGAAACAGACTCAATTTAAGTGATTTTGCACAGTCAGAACCTTGTAGACTAACAGCTGTTATATTGTCTGCTGGGGTGTATTGTGTTTGAACAGTTAGCCACCATAGCTGAGTTGTTTCTGAATCAGACTATAAAAATATAAGCAGGAAGGAACCTGAGCCCTTAAGGTCTGCCGCCCACAATTCTCCTCGGCCCAAGAGAAAACACATGGACTCAGATCACCGCTACAACTGCATTTCCTGTGTGTGTTGGAATTGTCGGGAGAAGTAACACTTGCGTGCTTGTGTGTCCACGTCAAAGGAAATCATAATTTAAGTGAGCTAATTGCGGCTCATCGTCTTCCTATCATCAGCAGTAAGAATAAGGTAGCACTGACCAACAAACAAAGCTGCCAGGGCAGATAAGATGAGTTTAAACGCACATCTTGTAAATCACTTCACACGAGTAGCACTTCACTCCTATTGGATCATAACATATCCAGAAGGACATTGGTTCAGCTCACAGTGTTAGAAAGAAGCAGATGATTATAGGCAAGGCTCCTTTCTCCTCTTCATTCTCTGGATCACGGTAGCCTACATTGGAACTCTCCCTGTGGTTTTGGAAGCCGCTAACATGTCAGTCAGATGTTGTAATGGGGACCATATTGCCAGTTCTGTATTATTTTGAGATAAAAAAGCTTTAGTATGCTGTATAGTTTGGCTGTGCTATATGTGATCGGAGAGAATCTGTTCAGCCTTGTTGGCAGGTCTGTTTTACTTCAGAGAGAGCTGGCTATTCATCCAGTCGTAGCTTTGTCCTTGACCGCTTTATTTCAACCAAAATGGGGTCCGTCGTCACTCTTTCAGTTGTGTATATCTTTTTCTCAAAGACGGGAGCAGGCAGGAAACATGTTGGTAAATAGAAGGAGAACTTGCCAATAGTAATTTAATCTCAGAAGTGATGTAATCCCAGATAAAAACGACATGGGAAACACTCCAGCAAGACAGAGAGGGTGGTAGGGTCACAATCTCTGACATACCAAGCACATGATGAATTTCTTGCTGGTTCCACCAACATAATGAAGTCATTACAGAAGTCATCCTTCACAAGGCTACTGTGTGATTTTTATAGCATTAGTCACTGCCCAATTGTATTGTGTGCACCGTTACTTATTGGTCGTCATGATTCTGGATGTCGAATACAGAACTACTTTTCATCTGGGAGAGTCTTTCTCCTACAAATATGACATTACTTAAATGACCAGTGGGCGTTGACACAAGTACTAGCAAGCTACTAACAGATATGGAAATCGAGAACAAGTTCCAATTGAGAACCAGATCGAATTTCTCTGGTTGAAAATGTATTCTTTTGAGAGTACCAGTTCCTTTTGTCAATGCTGTCATGGTTTTCTAACAGTAGTGCATTGCAAAAAATATTACAAGAGAGTTCTGTTGTCTTGTAGTGTCTTTTTAAAAGTATAATTTCAAGAGAGGGTTGAAACAACAGCACCCCTTTTAAATGTTTCCTAATTTTATCCATTATAATTATGATGAACATACTTTTGGTCTGATCCGTTTCTACTTTGTGTTCAGAGATAATGAAGCAGTGGTTTGAGGCTGAAACCCATTTTTCCACAAAGATCAGGAACCAATAAGGAAATCCATAAAGAATGGGACTGATTAAAAAATCAATAATAGCATTGCTACCAATAAAATCAGATCAATTCCCATTCCTAGCTACGAATATACTGTTAGCATACAGTCCAACATTTGCTAAGGGTTTTGACTGAATGTTTTTTTTATGTTTCATGAAAAGTTCTGATTGATGATTATTGATCATTGACGTTATTTTTGTCAATAAGCAACACAATCTAATACCAAGGCATGATAAAGCAAAAGATAGAATATAGAAATGATGTTTTCCTTACTAATTTAATTATTAAACCCACAAGTGCAATGTAAAAAAGGACTGGGTCCAAAATATGCTCTGTATACCTTTGCTAAATGTAATGATATTTTCAAATGCTAATTTTCAAGAGTAGTTGTGTTTTAAGATTCTGTCTGGTCTTTCACAGCACAAGTAGTCTAACTTAAAAGCCAACGTCTCTACCTCTATCGGTCACAGGACACTTGTCAGTGCTTGTTGTAGCAGTCCCTCAAGTGTCTCCCCATCTGGTCCAGGGCCTGGCAGGCCATGCCTTGGTGATAAAACATTCCTTGGCAGATCAGTAGAACAGTGGTGGTAAAGAGTCACCCAGCGGGCCTTTAGTTCACATCCATCTGCCTCTCGTTAACTGAGTGGGAAGAGAAGGCAGAGAGAGCTTCAGGTGGAGAGAGTAGACGTGAGATGCTAGAGGGAGGTTCAGAGTGCTTGCAGAAGTGTATTTTACATCTGGGAATGCTAAAGAATGAGCCTCATCAGTTTACATCAGTGGGAATCTTTTGAACACTGTGACTGCATGGATTGTGTTAGCGCTGTGCAATTAATCGTATTTTAATCTCGATTTTGGCTTGCAATGATTACGAAAACAGCGTAATCGAAAATCGAAAATATTTAGCTGCATTCCCTTTCGCAATAATGCTCTCAATTTGTCTTGCGTCATCCAGCGCGCGCGTGCGCTGTCGCCCCTCCCTAAAAGCCCTCGTGGCCAGGTTGTGTTGTGACTTGCAGTCTGTTTAATAAATCCATATATACACGTTGCAAGGGAAGCTTTAGTTGCCGTGTCTTTATTCTCTTAGCTCGCTACTTCCTGTTTCCGGATATGGGGTTACCAAAAAAAGAGTACTGCGTGTAGCAGTATAATTAAACATTACAGGTTGTGAGTAACATTAGTTATCATATTTATATATGTTTAGTAAGTTGTGGAATTGCGCTCCAAAATATTTGTTGATCTTTGTTGGTATTTATTATTTTGATATTATTTATTTAAATGTATGCTTTTTTTAAATGTATTTTCTTATTGGTTTTTCAGTTGAATTATACTTAAAGTTCAGGGTAATCAACTGTTAAAAACATACTGTTCAAATTATTATAATTTTTTTAAATTTTATTTCAATAAATGGATGTTTTCAAAGTCAATGAATAATCGTATTTAATAATCGTGATATCAATATTGACCAAAAATAATCGTGATTATGATTTTTGTTATAACCGAGCAGTCCTAGATTGTGTTTGGAGCTTCATTGGCTAAGGTGTATGCCACATGCTGCCATAGGCTTACGTCCAACTTATTATCACACACATTCCCATCTACAACCATTGCTGCATTTCTTCTCTTAATATATAATTGTAATTAACCGTTGATTGACATTTAGTTAGGACATTCTTTTATAAAACAAAAAAAAAAGATAATGAGTATATATAGGAAAAAGCCCCTGTGTACAGGCATTAGTAGGTAAACCAGACCAAAAAACAGATTCCCAGTCACTTCAAGACTCATCATAAAAACCAATGGAGTGTTAAGTGAGTCATGCTCAGTGGAAATTAGCAATGTGGTAGGCCTATTTTTTAGGCCAATTGGATGAAACTACTTTTTGTATAATCTTTGCCATATGGCATGCATTTATCAAAGAAGCAAGAACATGAATGATTACCCCGCTATAATTAGCTATGGCAGTAGAGCCTTGTTGGATTATGAGAGTACTCAAAAAATGTCAGAGGAAAGCGCTCTGTGGATGCTCAGCTCCTTCTGGCATGTGATCCCACTCCAGCTGTAATTAGAAGCTTGTGCTCCGTTAAAAACTGATCGGCCATTTCGTAATTACCTCTGATGGTATTTATCCTGTATAGTATCCAGCCTCTAGAAAAAGGAATGGACAACTTCAACATTCCCAAACCCAAGATCTGAAGCAGATGGTGGGGCTGGGCAGCCCCTCGCATCGTCCCTCCCCAGTCCTCAGCTGCTATTTCAGGTGCTGCTGATGAGCCACTCTGCACATGGAGATGCAGCCCTGGGACTGATGTGGTACGGCTCGTCCCAGATAGCTGTTAGTGGAGACTGTTACCAACTAGGAGAAACTTAAGAAAATCTGAGTTCATCTGTATGTCTTATATGGTAAAAGGAATACTCAGCAAATGCTTATTGTTTCATAGTCAGGTTAATTGGGATCACCAGTAGCGAAAATATCGTTGAGTTCAAAAGTAAAAAAGTCCCCCTCTCTTTGTGAGAGTTGTTTTTACTCAAGCCCAGTTACTCTCTCTGGAGGTCAACAATGTGGGTCAGTACCAATCCTGCTTACAAGGCAGTTTCTTTGACAATGGGACAGTCCTGTCTGGCAAATCAGAAGCCACGCTGAACTGCAACTTTGGACATATTTGTCACCATGAATGGGGTTATGGGAAGTATGCGATGTGGCCTCCAAAGAAGCAATTGGATAACATCCAGATTAGAAACAAAAGGGCTTTGGTCCAGACTGATCAACACAAAGAGGCCAACAGCGGCTCTCTCATTGTCCATATCGACATTGTGTGCATTGGGCCTCATTGACTGGATGTCCATCAGTCAGCTGGAATTGTTGCTGACAACTTTATAGGCCCTGATTTAATTCTGTAAGCAGCTATTGACTCGTGTATCTTTGGTAGATTGTTTGTTTGCTAGCTAGACGCTTATGGTGAGAGAAAAAGACTGACAGTCGGTTATTATATTTTGGCAACAAAGTACTGTTTCTTTCTATATCCTAGTGACAATTTCTCAACCCAGTTCACAGGTGCTCTCATCTCCCCTCAGCTACCCAGTTTGAAAGGGATCACAGAGGGCTTTGATGCCTCCCCTCTATGCACTACCCCCCTCCACCCCAAATCCCTCAGCACACAGGCTTCCACACGTGTTTACCATACAAATGACTTCAGAACGACAGGAATGCACCATGTAATAGTAGAGCAACGCTCACAATGACAGTAAAAATGATGTTTCTTTGAAAAAACGTAGGATTTAATTGGTTAAAGTGTCTGTTGTTGCTGTGAATTCCGTAAGAAAGTAGTCCGACGGCAGTTTGATCAAAGGGAGCTGTTTGGCTCTCCTCAACATATCCTTTTTAAAAATATTTGCCTTTTTACATGTGATAATGACTTTGTCCACACTTTTCTGGATAGTTCCACAGGAGCTTGGATCAGCCAATCTGCTTGCTTTATGTGCTTTTCCACATGACACACTGTTGAGATTTGGGAGGTGTATTTATGTATCGGATATTCTGTGACATACAGTTACCCATAACACCCCTTTGTCTTTGCAGGTTTACTCACTGTGGCCATGATCGAGTTTTGAGAATATTGTCCCAGCTGAATTTTGTTGAACTAAATGGTTTACACAACACATCCAAGTTTCAGGAAGCAGCAAACATGTAATTTCCTCTGACAGGTGTTCACATTTTAACATTAATTCCTAAGCACTACAGCTTCAGTAGCCGGTGTCTGACTGGTAAAATGAATGATTTAATGAGTTTCCGTGCGCAGTCATGAATGTAATTGTGTTAAATGATCCAGTACTCTCCTTTGTGTCAGTGCCATGGTAGCTTTGTTTTAATCCCCACATCCTCTGGAGATGGAGGCAATTGCAAGGTTCATCAAAAATGCCTGGTGGACTTTAATGCAGTCCTATTTAAAACCAACATCCTTCTCAGTGCTCATTGGTGGTCTCCAAGTTTTGGTGTTCTGGATGTTAAAGTTTTGAGTTCTTAATTGAAGTCAGGCCTCTGCTTTGCTATTAACATCACTTTGTCATTGTTAATGATGTCTTTAGTTCACTGTGTTTATGTTTAATTGCTGTGATAAGCATGTATTTTGATTGAGTATTGCTGAAATGCCTTCATTGTTTATTTTTTCACTTAGACCCAGTTCCTTGTCTCTTTCGTAGTGTTTTATTTCATTGCGAGTGTCAAAAGGAAGGAGCTACTTGCAGTGCAAGAAATAATCAACAGTAGTCCCAATGTATGTTGTTATTTATCAAGACCTTATACTGATGAATAGAGCAGAGCCTTTCCCATTATTTGATTACTTCATTAAGGACGTGTGCCCATATAGCTCCCACCCCTCTTTGAGTGGAAGCTTTCTGATTTAGTCAGCCGTTGATTGGCCAGGAAAGAGCTTGGCATACTGGACTATTGATGTTATCCCATAAAAGCTCTTAGGGATCTCTTGGCTTTTTCACGAAGGCATTTGTAGCTGTCTAATTGTTTCGTCAAATACTTATCATTGTTTCAGTCCACTTTGCTTTAATATTAATGAGAGTATTCATTAAGCATGCAGGTTGGCTGGAGTATTGACCAAGCATGCGGTTTACAGTTGTCGTTCCCCTGGCTCTGGTTCAGTTTAGTTCAAATTAGGTTGACTACAAAATCTGAGGTTATCATCTGTTTTCCTTTATCATTATAGCTCAAACAGAGATGTACACAATCATAATACACCTGAAAAGAGATTGCTAGCATTGCAATAACTTCAGTAAATCACAATTACAGAGACCCCTACACAGCAGCACAGACATTACAGACAGGAAGGAAAGGAGGAAACATTGCCCAAATTACAGTCTATTAGCCACGAAAACAAACAAATAATGTATGTGAGCAATTGAATCTCCCTGCCAGGGACTGAAAGACACGTTACTGGACCAAATGATGACAAGCTAATAGCAAAACTGATACAATAGCCGCTTCTCACACCAAGTACTTAAAAAGGTTCGCAAAAACTAGGTTCTAGTTCCAGATCTTTTTGGTGTGAACGCAAAATCCCCAAAACTATTGGAGCTATTCCTGGGAAAAGTACTCCGGTGTGAAAGCTCCTATTGATACTTTCAGAAAGATGGAAATTGTGACTAAACTATTAAAGAGCTGGAAGACTGTGCATCATCAGAAGAAAGCGTTATTCCTTTATTGAATACAGTGTTATTGTCATCTTACTGAAGCCCTTCTGCTAGAGTTGTAATTAGCAGTTTAAAGTAAAATCACTGGTTATAAATAACGTTCTTATCTTAAAGGGGACCTATCATGCAAAATGCACTTTTTTGTGTCTTTTATACATAAATATGTGTCCAGATTTGTGGCGGTTTGACGTCATATCGGCAATGCGAACCCACGGCCCTATCAGAAACAATGCCCGACTGTTTTGGCAATTGTATTACCACATCCACTGTAAGTGGGAACAATACAATGCACATTAAACTGTGCCCTGAAAAGATTCTCCTCATCAACTGATCTTATTACCTTTATTTTTAATATTTTGTCAGTGCGCCAAGGAACATTCAGTAAGACCTTGCAGGCTTCAATTTTTTTATAATGGTGCATTGTCGTGTGAGTTATACAAACCGTTTGTGAAGGCATGTTGCAGCCTTATTGTTCTTTAACTCTGGTATGAGGGATGGATCTGTGCCCTCTCTGTTGGTGACTCTAAATCACCTCATTAATCTGCTTCCTCTGCTGAAGATGTCTGGCCCCAGCCGCCTTCCATTAGGAGGAATCCATTATACATGGTGGCCCTGGCCAGAGAGAGGACACACAGAGGAAACTGTGTGTGTGTGTGTGTGTGTGTGTGTGTGTGTGTGTGTTCCCGGCTCGTGGAAAGTAACATACCCAGTTGAAATTGGTAAATAGGAAGTTGTTTTAATGACACAATAACGTAGGCAGCAAACTGCCACAATCAAAACAAAAGGCCACAAAGGCAGCGGTTT
>NW_011348523.1:441265-455492 GCF_000735185.1 Notothenia coriiceps
GTGTGTGTGTGTGTGTGTGTGTGTGTGTGTGTGTGTGTGTGTGTGTGTGTGTGTGTGTGTGTGTGTTCCCGGTTGTCATTGCAGGCTGTACATTTAAATGAGTTGCTCTGACAGGTGTGATTCCTCAGAAAGGACCTCAGAGGGTAATTTACCTGCACATACAGCTTGTTTTAGTGAGGCCTGCTGTCACCCCTCTGCTTTCATAAGTGGCTTGGGATTTCATTCAAAGACACTGATGAGGATGTGTGTTTGTGTGTAATTCATCCTAAAGATATTCAGCCCTAATGAAACACCCGAGACCAGTTTTGCCATCCTCACATCTCTTAGCATTCAGACCCATAACAAACGGATAATAAGTTTCATCAGGCGGTTGTTTTTCACTGATCAATGTATGCCGTGCTGTAATAGGCCTTTGCTGATTCTTTATCTTACATGTTTTGGTAAATTTCAGCTGCATAAGTTTGCATGCTTGTTAAATCTTATTTGAAAAGTAGTTTGCATTGCAAGCAAATTGACCATGTTGTAAAAGTCTTAATAGGTACATATCCGCAAGTGTGGCAAATATTACTGATGAAAGCATCCAAATGTAAACGCTTCTAGTTTCTCCATGAGTTGTCCAAATGAAAACATGAAAGTCTTGCTCTTATATATAGCAACTATGATTGGTTTAAGAAAAAAAACAAAAAAAAACGTTTCCAAGCAAAGCTCTGTCGGAAAACACCATATTTCTAGTCTTCAGATTTTGGCTCCATCCTAATCTATTTGTTCTCTTGTTCTCCTCAGAGATCCGGGCCCAGTTGGTGGAGCAGCAGAAATGTCTGGACCAGCAGACGGAGATGCGGGTCCAGCTGCTGCAAGACCTGCAGGACTTCTTCAGGAAGAAGTCAGAGATTGAGATGGAGTACTCCAGAAACCTGGAGAAACTGGCCGAACGCTTCATGGCAAAGACTCGCAGCACCAAGGATCACCAGCAGTACAAGTGAGGAAACGCTGTCTTAGTGTTTGTTCTCAATTTGAGTCTGTCATCTGGGTTTATTTATGGGGCGCAGAATACACTTTGTGAGTCCAAATGATTGTCATTCTTACCCCGCTTGCCTAATATCTAGAAGAAAAGCTGTTTTATTGTGGCGGCCAGATGGAAGTCATACTGAATTTCATTTTGTAATGTTGATATCATCTCTTTTTTCTGATGGGATTATTATGCTGATGAGCTATATCAATCTTCATTATATATTCAAATCAGGTCAAATGAGGATAGAAAATCAGTTCACCGGTGACACTTATCTTTCATCTAAAAATGTTTTTTTTTCCAAACATATCCTCAGAAATTCTAGTGGCTTAATTCATAAATTAAATTCATAGTCCTTTCTTTACCTCACCAGCAAAATACATTCTTGACAAAACTATTATATATTATGCAATAATTACATTACTGCCTGTTTCTATTGTTGTATCTATGATCTCTATTGTAAATATGTTTAAAGAATAACAAATTACACAATTAAATATGTATATGTGAAGGGTTCATCTTTATTTTTCAAACTTATTTGGGCCAATTATAAAAGGAAATGTTGTTTTGGATAGCCCTCAAAACTTGTAAATAAAAGAAATATGTGTCATTAAAGCAGGTACAAGAGAACTGGAAGAATAAACTTAATATAGAATTTGATTTGTCTTCGTATTATACAGTTAACCTGGCTGAGGAACATGTAAAAAATCGAATGAATTGTGATTCTTCATCATGTTTACAGGAAGCTTGTCTCCCTGCCTCTCCACCTCTCTCCCTCTATCTTGTTACCGTGCATCACAGTTTGACTGGGAGCCTTTTTAAAGATCTTGACACAGTTAAGTCTGCTGTAGTTTTTGGCCTTATTACACTCTGCTCATGGAAAAAGCAGACATTAGCATATTGTTTGAACCCGCGATGAGAACGAAAATAAAACCCATGTTTGTCTTCGCCGTCTGCAAATAGCGAGTGCTCTCTGTCTGAAGCGGCAATGGCTCTAGCAGCTGTGTGTGCCCATGTCTGTGACGTGCGACTCTGCTATGTCGCTCTGTGGTTTCATCGCGTGATGCACAGTCCGGTCACTTCATTCACAGGGTGAACGTTTGGCAAGTGCCTAGGAGCATATTTTTAAAGTAAATACAAGATGTCTGAATAAAATTAAAGACCTTCCTGTGGGTTTTAATCATTGAGCCTGTATTTTTGTATTCGCATAAACACTACACGTACAGTAAGGCTTTTATGCTCTCCACATTCTCTAGGTTGCTTTCATTGGACATACATGTGGTGTGAAAAAATGACTTTTCATTCCGTCTGTAGCATTAAGCCAATAGTCATTTGAATGGTCAGCTAGGCGGAGCTGCAAAATGCTTAAGCAGCATTAAAATGACCCCCTAGATCTGTGGGTAATGCTAAAGCTGTCAGTGGTGCTGCATGCTTTAATCGGGTTAACATAATTGATGTGGGGACAAGTTGACAAGATGGCATTCAAACAGTTAAGACTGCATTAATATACACAATGTGTTAACTTTAGTTTGTTGTTAAACTGAAGCAAGTGGTAACCTCTGTTAGGGACGTCTTCCCAACCAAAAGGATTCTGGTAGTGGGTAAGCAGGTTGAAGCCACATTTCTGAAATCATGATGATCCTTGTATCACCACAGCAGGAACCATTTGAACTGTAGGTTTTGGAGGGCTTAAGGTAATATGACATCTTAAACAATACACAACCATACGGAAATCGACAGGAGGAAAGCTAGCTAGCTGTAGCCGTTAGCCGTAAGTAGCTGACAATGGAGGTACTATTGCACTTTTGAAGTTTTGGCACAGTAGGAGTTTTTCTTCCAGAGCGAGAAGTGTTGTTCAGAAGTTTCAGATGTTGTGCCAACTGTGGGAGGATTAAATGCCTCTGCTCACTTCTGCAGAGGAATCCATCTTTCTTCTGCTAAAGTTCTCACTGTTGAGCTGTTGTTCTGCATACACATATCTTTATTTCATTGTATTGCACTTGTAAACAGAGAAATTAAGAGCGAATGAACACACATATAAAAACAGAGTCCAATCCAGAGTGTTGGTCTGTGAAAATAGCTAACTGAAAAATAAGATAAGTGTCCTTCTTTACAATAATGGTTGGTGTAGCTCCTCTAGGTTTTTATGATTGTAAAAATAATGCATTACTGCCTGTATTTTTATTAAATGTCCTTGCAACACTAAGAAGCAGCTGCAGGTTTGCTTTACATGCTTAAAATCATAGTCTCCACATAGGTGTTAAAAAGCTTGTAACATGCTGTTCAACATTAACATCGTGTAGTAAATGTCAACATGTACATGTATGTTTGAGCTGCTGATAATGGCTATTTAGAAACAGTTTGAGCTTATAGCTTCCAGTTGGTAAGCCAACGCTCCAGCAGAAAAGAGTATGATCGCTAGTGATTTTGGAAGAAATATCGATGGGTTAAAAATATAAATGGCTGTTAATGGCGGGAAATAAATTCTACTCTTCTCTCCTTTTTCCATTTGTGTAAGAAAACAAAAACAAGAGACCAAGATTACTGTATGCAGCCTAGAGCGGCAGTCTGTGGGAGAGCCATTCACTGCCCTGTCCATTAATGTTCCAATGGCTGTTTGCAGAACACACACACACACACACACACACACACACACACACACACACACACACACACACACACACCACACACACACACACAAATGAACAAGTATGGGCAAACATTCTCCTCTATCTTTCTCGCTTTAAAAAAACAAACAAATGCTCATGCACACAGCCTGATACAGTATTATGCAAAGTTTGTTCAGGGAGGGACGTGGAGATGATGAGAAGGGACATCATTGAATTATTTATAATGTAAAAGCCACAGCTGGGATCATCTTAAATAGGCAGCTTTTATCCAGAATGAAGTGTCTGGTTAAGGGACTTCCTCTCTTTGTCTGAGGATAAAAAGAAGGTGTAGAACATGCTTCGTGTTTCTTCCGACGGTTCCATCCGCCGCCTATTCAGCTTGAGATGCAAAGAATAAAGTCGGACAAAGTTTATCTTTTGTTATCTACAGAACGGTTTGACTAGACTCTTTTAATTAGGCTGTTGCGCCCTGTTGCATGCTTCTTCAAACTCCACCCTTCTTTTTCATGATAGCCTTGTTCCAATTCTGACTTACAGTGATCATTCTGGTGAAGCCAGTCACTGTGCTGCAGTATGAAAGCTGCCGCTGCAGTTCATTAATGAAAGATGTTATCAGTTTGGCACTGGAGGACTTTGCCGTTTTCCGTCTGATGTTGATATGGGCTCCTGTTTCAATACCCTGCATACTGAAGTGGTAATGATCCTTCATTGTCGGCGTCCTGCTACTGTATGAGGGTGTGTTGATGTTGACTCTGGGACTCCTGGATTTAGACTGCATGAATAGACAGAACCCACATTACGTTGATAGTAGCCAGTGAGTTGCTAATGAGCTTCTTTTTTTTTATACTCACACCCCCCCTCCCTGCCTGTCCTGGACATTATTTTCCACTTCCTTACCTGTGTTGCAGGCCTTCTGGGGCACGCCTATCTGTCTGTGTTTGTCTGACCCACTTCCTCCCCTGGCTGAGCGGGAAACGATGACATTGAGAGATTTTCCTGCCATTATGTAGAGTAAGCAACCCGAGAGGTCATTTTGTCGTCACAGCCCGTGTCAGTCCCCTCCCCTTTTTTCTGTCCTCTCTTCATTACAGAAGTTTCATTTAGTAAATCAGCCCAATAACAAACATACAAGGTACTTTGACAACTGTTGATGTATTTGTGGGAGGGCTTTGGTATTTCAAAGTCCTCCCCTATCGTTCAGTTGGCTAACTGCTCTGTGTGGCAGATCCTTTTTGTTTTGTTTAATCGTTTGAAATGACTTGGAAAGGAACAGTGCTATAATTGGTTTAATGTCTAATGTGTGAATGTATTGTTGATGAGGAGTCCTGCTGTGCTTTGAGCTATAAGGTCGGATAAAGCAAAGTAAAGAAGGCAATTCAAGTACTGACTAAAAGTCCTCTAGCTAAACCTGCCATTACTTGAGCGGTTTTACATCCCATTATCTTCATATCATCTATATTTCTCCACAACAGGTTCACAGATGGATCATAAGATATCTATGCTTTGGAGGTTATTTCATTAACTTTTGTAGGGGCTCATGTTGTGCGATGTCCAGCTTCATCTCAGTGGCCACTTGGACATTATGCCTCCTCTGCACACGCAAAAGTGAGCATGAATTATTAAAGACGTACACATGCACACACACGTGCTGTCCTCGTGTATCTAGATTGGCAGTATTGCACTCTGCTGATACATAATGCAGAAAGGATTTATGGTAATTGCTCTTTGACAGCGTGTGTGTGCGATGCAGTGTCCGGCGGTTCTGCTGCTAGCTCTGGGACTGCTTCATTTATTTTTCTCTTTTTCTTGCTCTCTCTTACTTACCACATGTCCTTTAGCCCAGGCATGTGGCATCAATACACCACTCATCCTTTAGCTGAATCTTTTATTTTCTTTCACCATCTTCCTGGTGTCTTTGAAAATGGTGTGTGCTCTCAAATGCTCTCGGATGTTTTCCATGTCAGCGTGTTTGGCTCTGCCTTTATCAAATGAAGGTTGCTTCCTGTTTTCGCAGAGACTCGGGGAAACATTTCAGCTGGTTGGAATGTTTGTGTGAGTTATTAATTTAGGGAAATGCTTTGTTTTCTGCTCTTGCAGCAGATGTTGATCCAGAGGTGGATGCTAGTTCAAGGCTAGGTCACCTAACAGTAAGTTCAGAGTTTCACCTGTTGTGATGACAAGTGCTATCTGTCTAACAAACTGACACCGTGACTGGAGAGCAGAGGTGAGTCTACATGTGGTTCCTGCCATGCTTGACCCCCAGACCCAACCTTAGAATCTACACATTCATATTCTGTGCTGCTGTTAGCAGGGAGGAGGAATGTTTTAGGTTAACCCAGAGGAAGTCAGCCTGCAGGCCAGTGCTTATGCAGGGCCCCTGCCTGCTCTGGCCTGGACAATGTCCTACAGTTAGCGTGGAAGCAGCCGGCACACAGCACAGGAAACAGCTCTCAGCCTCCACTATTTCACTCTTTTTTTCACTCAAGATCACAATCTTTTCCCTTTGCTGTGACTTCTCTTTCCTCGCTTGTCTGTCTTCTGCTGTCACAGTTCATGCGTGTTTCTACTTTTCAACTCCACTTAAAATGCATACTGGCTTCTTCCACGTCACTCCACTAAGTGTATTTAAAGCCTGTGGCGCACTCTTCCCTGGTTTGTATGAAGTCGGCTTGGCTAAGAGCATTGGGAGAGCTCTGTCCCAGAAATGTCACCGATACAAAGTGTTTCCAGCTCAACTGGGTAGTCCGTGTCGTATATAGGGAGCTTTATTAGTGCCGGAACCAGCAGTATATGGGACATTTAACCCCAAGGGAGACCTGTGACGCATCTCCCTTCTGCTTTTGTACCAGATCCGGGTGAGAACTAGACGAGGAACTGCCACTGTCTGCTTGTTAAAATGACAAATATTGTCTAAAGAAATTGGGGCTGAGACATTGACATCGATACAGACACACAGGAAAATGTTGAAATGCACTGATACAAACTATAAACACACACAATTGATATTGCTTTGGATTTCAGTCTATGAACCCATTTGTTCTTGTTAATTAATGCTCTACACGTGTGACCTAACAAACAGGAACATGCTGAGTCATCAAAGCATTCCATATAAACAATTCTTCCATACATCCTTCCTTTTCCTATTTTGTAACATGTATTAAATGACACCAGGATATTACTTTTCCACCTATGTTTTCCAAATGTATTATTTTAGACAGCTGATCTGACACTCGACTGTTTCCCTGGTTTATTCAGGAAAGACCAGAACCTGCTGTCCCCGGTCAACTGTTGGTACCTGCTGCTGAACCAGGTGAGGAGGGAGAGTAAGGACCACGCCACGCTGAGCGACATCTACCTCAACAACGTCATCATGAGGTTCATGCAGATCAGCGAGGACTCCACACGGCTACTCAAGAAGGTGAGGACAACACTTCGGCTTTGATCACACTATTGCTAAACAGGATTTTCTGGAAACTTCTAAATAGGGTGCTTTTGGTCACATTTGGTCATAAAATTCATGAAAAATATCTTCTCAACCTGACATGTTTTGATCTTGTTGTGTAAATTTAGGTTTGATGTAATCTTTAAGTTTCCCAAAATGGTCGCACATATGGAGTTGTTTTTGTGGCACCCATATAGAGGGTTTTAGATGTATAGGTTGAAAGGGAATCCCAAATATGTAACAGACCGAACAGAAATGGGACTATATTTGGAATGAAAAGCTGACAAAAAACATTTTGCACAGAAAGAAATTGGAAAGATCGGCAAAGAAAATAGCACCTTTTTTGTACCAAGTTTAATGTTACTGTGGTTACTTTGTTCACATATTGGAACACACTCATCGTTCTGATCTAATGTGTAGTTTATTCTTAAACACTGTTCAAACGTATCCTGCTGCCCTCATGTACGTCTCACTCACCATTTTCCTGGCACCTTTATGCCCCTGAGGCCTCCTTTCGCTTCAGTCTTCCCTCACTCGTTCTTATTTATTTTTGTTGTACTTTCTACTGTACTGTTGTTTGGTTTCTACTAGAAGAGGTCAGATGTGATACTCCTTTGATCAACAAAACAAAAGTTGGACCCGCTTACACAGTCCAGATTTTTCACGGCGGTCAGACGGGACAGCTGTGTCTCCAGTCACTCATGTGACATAAACAGTCTTTCACTTTCAATTAACTTATTCATTTGACAGTAGAGTATATATAGTTGCATGACAGGAAACTAACAGTATATAATAATAATCTCTGCGTTTGATGGGATGAAAGTCAGGCTCCTGTGGTGGAGTTTTGTGAATTAGAGTAATGCGGGGGAGCCTCGGTCACCACAGTTTCAGATCAGTATGCCTCCACTCCCCCGTCTGATGACTGTGGCTTCATGGCTGAAACTGGGCCTCTGCTGCCTTTTTTCACCACAAAGACGACAACTCCCTAGAAGATTATGAGCTCCTATGCTGCAGGAGTCACATGAACTCACCACAGGCCAAAATTACAAAGTGGAGAGTGCCTTTGTGTCAGTTAAAGCTTGTGCGACTTTTCTCTACCTCTGTTCCCACTCTTTTTCTTTTTTTCTGTATTTTTTGCTCCACTTTACTGAAAAACCTGATCATGTATCCTCCAGATTAAAAAAAAAGTGAGGCTCCTTTTTGGTTCTTGAAGTTATTAACATCCCTTGATGTTAGTGGTTTGATCTGATTGTAAGGGGGCGTGGCATACTCAACCATACCCCCAACACACACACAGGAAGCTACAGCAGTCATTTCCTTTTGATAGTGTTTAAATGCTTATGAGGCGAAATTTGAAACAGACAGTCATTTTTCACAAGCTACAATTGTTGCCTTCCCCGACTCAAAACACTTTGATGATTATAATGAGATCCTGCTTTCAATGCTTTTTTCAATTTGTCAAAAAAACGTCCTGACAATCATCAGGGCCAAGTAGGAAACCTTTTATTTATTTCTGCATATCTTCATAAAAAAATCAGCAGCTCTTTAATTGAAAATCTTCCATGATTTGTGACCTAATGACTCCAAATAAATGCAGGATTGTATCATTACACCGGACAAGTACCAACTTCTTTATATGATTTAAGTGATTTTTCTACTATATTCATGTCTGCATCATCATCCTTGTGGAATTTCCAAAGTCTACGCACTTTGTTTGATAGCTGTCCTTTTTAAAGTTTGTAATGCAGTTTCCCAGTGGATCCAGGTGACATTGTGCAGACTGATGGGAGGTTCCGTTTCTTTAGAGACCCGGGACACGGCTCGCCCTCTAATTAAAGCTTCCTTGAGCCTTTGATCTCAGCAGAGCTTCACTAACTAGACACAAACAACGGAGAAGTCCCCCATGTTACGTGGCCTCACTCACCAGCTCAGAGGAGACAGCTGTACTGTTGTCATCCTTCCAGCACATCAAAGACCCGTGCTTTTATTTTCTTGTATGTTCAGGTCGCATGCTGAGAGCAACAGCGGAGAACGACCTCAGAGTAGCCCCGGCGTCTTCGTCAACATCATCCGGTTGGCCCGTTTGGCATTTGTTTCTTCAGTGCTGCATAGCGGGTCACTTTATAAAAATAAGCCACGGCCAGAAAATCTTTTAGAAATAACCTCTTTTTGTTTGACTACATGAGTGAAATATTGGACCTCTCTTCTTTTATGCTTGTGTAGGTCTTCTCACATGTATTCAGTTTCCATTATTCATACAACCATCTCTTTGTTTTACTCTGCCCTGTTTTATTTAGTGGCTACACGGTGGAGATTCTGAAGCCTGAGCCAGTCTTGAACTTTTTTTTCAGTCAAAGCATGTGCTGGAAAGTGTTTATCTCACAATAAGCCTTATAAGCCACTGGTGTAAATGATAAAGTTAATGTTTGAATTCCATTTAGCAGCTTAGTTTCAGGTGTCCTTGAAATGTCATGCTTACTCACTGCTACAATGTCATTGTGTATGGGGCCCTTGAATGAAACAAGCCTTTGCTAATGTCAGTGGCGAGCCGTGACTTTTATACCTGGGCCCTCTGACCTTGAAAAATGTTAATACATCACCGCGTATACTTCAGCGAAATATCAGAATAAGGGCCCGGGGTGCAAAACGCATCAATGACAACGACCCTCTACCACACAAAACAACACCATTTTATATAAACAAACACCTATCATGACAGGTTACCCACAGCCAAGTAACAAGTCACAAATGAATGAAGTCGGCACGGCGGCCCACATTGAAAATGACTTAGGCCTACCTTTGATGATCAAATCACTTATACAGAAAGTCCATCCTCCTATCCTTTTGGATGAAGTACTTGATGGCGGGTCATTCAGCTGATCCTTTGCCACTCCAATTTATCATTGTAACTCAATCTTGAAAATGACTCTGTTAATAATTTCGCAACAATGTCATCACTATCATTGACGTGAGCCATCATGAACGAACTTATGCTAATCATAAATCTGTCCGGCAGTGGCTCAGTCAGTAGGGGCTTGGACTGTGGGGCCGGCGACCGTAGGGTCGCCGGTTCAAGTCCCCGACCAGACCTAAATATGAAGTGTGGACTGCTACTCGGAGAGGTCCCAGTTCACCTCCTGCCCTGCCATGGTGCCCTTGAGCAAGGCACCGGACAACCCCCTTCCCCCCCCCACTCCCATTGCTCCCCTGGAGCTGTACAATAGCTGCCCACTGCTCCTAGTACTAGACTCCTGGTACTAGGATGGGTTAAATGCAGAGGCCAAATTTCACTGTGTGTGCTGTGTGCTCTGCATGTGTGACCATTAAAGAGGGTTTCATCCCTCCGATTCTACTATCTTACTTATCTACTATACTATTTTACTACCATTGAAACCCTCTTTAATGGTCACACATGCAGAGCACACAGCACACACAGTGNAAAAGGTTCCCGAAAAAAAGTTCTAGTTCCAGATCTTTTTGGTGTGAACGCAAAATTCCAGGAACTATCGGAACTATTCCTGGGAAAAGTACTCCGGTGTGAATTACATTCAAACTATAGCTACAACTGCAATGAATCATTTAAAGTATGTACTGTGGAGTTTCTGTCCAAAAATAGTGCTATACACTGATTTTTTTATGAGGGGGTAGTTGTTTTTCTTATGTGCAAAACAGGCAGGGAACGCAAGACACAAGAAATTGAAGGAATGCAGCAAAGAAGGCAAGAAAGAAGAGTGCAAGCTTGTAAACCTCCATAAGAAATCCAGGTTAAAACGTTTTAAATGTTGACTTTTCTAATGTGTAATGATGAACACACACACACCTGGGTAACGTTACAATGCATCTTGAGAAAAATACTGAACCTAAAAGTAACTTTTGTTTGTTGACAACAAACACAAAGAGTACCTAAGGGCAAGTTGGAGAAAATGTCTTTACATTGTACAAAGTTAATTGTTAGGTTTAACAATGAATTGTTGAACAGTGTAAAAATATGCACTATAGATCATTAATGGAAACTTTTCCAAAGGTTTTTTCTTTTTCTTTTTTATCATGGTTGCACTTTATGGCAACCACAATGCATGAGCACTCAATCTGCTGTTATTAGCAGCAGGGCTCAATGCATACATATAGGTATAGGTAAGCTGAAACAAACAACACTGCATGCATTTGCGCATGCCGTTGTTCATGGCAACAATATCCTACGCACTGCACTGAACCATGTATTGGATTTCTTGACTTGAGATAAGAGGAGACACACACATTATGTGACCTTGCACACGTCTTGCCTCATGTGGGTGTTGGC
Source organism: Notothenia coriiceps (assembly GCF_000735185.1). Taxonomy (NCBI): domain Eukaryota; kingdom Metazoa; phylum Chordata; class Actinopteri; order Perciformes; family Nototheniidae; genus Notothenia; species Notothenia coriiceps. The sequence continues at coordinate 452,647 of NW_011348523.1, forward strand.
AACCAGTAAGAAGCCCTATTGAGGTCACACACCTTATTGATCCAGGGGACTTCACAAGCATGTTTGCTCTAATGCACAGTAACACTAATACAAACTCTCTCTCTCGTTCTTCACAAGTACAGGTTAAGATCCATGATGTGCCAGAATACGAATAGACAGCAAAGAGGATTACACTTAGTTACAGGATGCCATGATGGCGACTTAAACTAGAGCGTAATGCTGGTTCTCCTGGTTGATTGGCAACTTCTTCCCAAACACCACCTTTCTGTCACTTCCCTGATTCTTACTTAACCTGAGTGTAAACTGTGTGTAAGCCGGGATAATCAGAGCTTTAGGAAGACCAGCACTTGGCAAGAGTCAAACTCAGGCATGTTGGAGAACAGCGTGTAGATAAGCCAGCTACGAAACATGTCTTAAATCTTTGGTTAATAAGAGGATGATCTATACTTTGATTTAATACTAGATCCGTAATTTTATCTCAGAAAACATGACTAGTTAACAAAAAGGCCTTACATATCATGAAGGATCGTAAAGACACAGGCCTTCTCCTGTGGGAAAACCCATTAGCAATCTTCAGTTTAGAGGACAGAACCTTTGACTATCTGTCACCTCCAACACTCGTCAGCTCTTCTCCATTCAGAAGTGATCCAGAGCTCAATGAAAAGCCCTCTCAAGGATCACATGAGCTGTGAGTGTGTATCTGTATCTGTGTGTGTGTAAAGAACGAGATAAAAGTAAAAGGGCATTACATTCAGCCCGCCTTCCCCGGAAAACCTACAACTAACATAATTATTTTAAGAACTCTGTGAAATGAACTCTTTTAAAGTGTTGCTAAATGCAATACACACACACATACTGTGTACTTCAAATTACAAGCAATAAGGGCTGTTCACTAAATGCTGTGTTGTGCAACTGATGTTTTTGATTTAATTTGCTTACTTACCCTCTTTCATTTTAAAGGAATCTCAGTTAGGGGGGTTTCCAATCAGGTCTAATTCATTAAAAAAGATCATACCATCTGTATTCCAACCACATTAGAAAGATGAAAAAAACCCAGAGAGGAGAAACCAAGTCAGCCCTTGGGGAGTGGTGGGTTTCATATTGCCACTGACATTAATCATGGTATAGAGATTGCCTTCTTATACCCTGCGGGCTGGGCCTGTGCACGTGTGTTAGGAAAGCTACGAGTGCCTTGTCACTAAGACACAGTCGCTTAGGTAACATAAACAGTTAGCTAGTGTTGGATAAAACAGCCTTTACCAAATTATATAAATCCTTTCATTTTAAACGAAACGATAGTTGAGGAATGTTAATTACGAGAGTGAGATACATAGATCAACATTAGTCCCATGTTAATGCATTGCTGACAGAGCGTTAATCCTTAGTTTAGCATATAGATTAGCATGGCTATTTCTGATATTTTAACTAGATATTTTTGTTTTATTTGAACCACGCTTGAACAAATAAGTGAAAAATAGTTGTTTATGTTTTAGGTCGAGTTGCACCGTTTATTCTTCTGTCAACCATTCTCTGAATAATCTTTTTGCTATAGCAAAGGTTGCCAGATTGAGTCATTGAGCAGGTTTTGGTTTAGACAAAAGGGCACAAAACCTGCCAGCCCAAACTGTGAGAAAAACACTTTGGGAGGATTTGCACTGTACTGGCTCCTCTAACTCCCTGTAAAACCAGAGACTGATGTTCTTACCTCTATGTTCATGTACAGGTTAAACTAAAAAGTATACTAGTGATAGTTGAGGTTTTGGTAGGCATATTGTTTCACTTTTGACAGGGCTAAGCTAGCGGTTTCATCCACACCTAGTCCTAATCTAGGTTTGAAGATAGACCAACCACATCCTGACTACAGCTCTGCACTCAAAGCACAGACATGTTATTAATTTTGATTAGCTCCTTGCGTTTTTTTCCACAATGTTGAAGTAGGCTTGATGTGTGAACACCTAGTATAGTTATCATAGAAGGAGAGACAAACAACATTGGCCAGTGGCGACTCGAGCCGTCAGGGCCCTCTAGGCCCTCTCTGAGTGCCTAAGATATTAAAAAAAAAATGATATTTGAAAACATTAAAAAAAACTTCTTTTTTTTTTTAATATATATTTTTTAAATTATATATATATATTTTTCATTAGTTTTACCAAAATAACTTGATTTAATTGTATTTAAAATGACATTTCCAAAGAAATAATTCCTTTGAATCTGCCTGTTCAGTTTCTGTTTGAATGTGAAGGGTTAAATGAAAGAAGCTCCTTTAGCCGTCTCTGCGAGTTACTGTGAAGATAGGAGCTGATTGGTGGTCCTGCTGTAAATTCACAGAGGGCCCGCTATAGTAACTCAACGAGAGAGTAATGTCAAATGACAGTACAATTGACCAATCATATCTTCCCTCTAAATGGGTGGGCTTTATTTTCACAGACTTTATGACAAATTCCGCCCACTGTGAAGTTTATGGAAGTGGTGCAGTGACGCGTCCTAAAGCCCGGAAGTAAGCTGTGCTCGGGTTCCCTTGACAAAAAAGCAATGGGATTTCTCCAGAGGATTTTGGAAAATAGCTCGAAATAAGGTCTGTGGAACGAACCTATTGGATAAATGCACGTTTTGTTCAGCCGGATAATATCCACATGTCTACCCTACTTTTATTATTTTCGAATCATAAATCTAATCGATAGATTTATGATTAGCATAAGTTTGTTCATGATGGCTCATGTCAGTGATAGTGATGACATCGTTGCAAAATTATTAACAGAGTCATTTTCAAGATTGAGTTACAATGACACATTGGAGTGGCAAAGGATCAGCTGAATGACCCGCCATCAAGTACTTCCTCCAAAAGG
>NW_011348523.1:455537-493562 GCF_000735185.1 Notothenia coriiceps
GCGACTGCAGTGAAGCAAAGAGACGAAAACCCCTAAATGACCGTCCGGGTTTGTTGAAGGCCGCATTGACGGTGGGTTAGGGCCATTTAGCGGTCTTCGCGGCAGTGGTAGGAGTAGTGAGGTGCGAGGGTGTACAAATAAAACCACAACGGTTATCGATCAAGAGAGAGGTAATCCTCCCTCAGGGACTTATTCCGGTGTGAACGCAATCTACGAGATAGTTCAGGAATTAAAGAGTTCCTGGGAAAAGTACTTGGTGTGAAAGCGCCTATTGCCCTTTAAAAAAGCACTGCACTCCATTCTTGATCAGAAGTACATCGCCACTCTATCCCACTACACCCGCTGGTTCAATACCTTCACAGAACCCTCTTTCCGCCTTTTGCTGAGAGAGGCTCCCAAAATGAGATTTGTCTAGGGATAATTGGGTTAAAGAAAGACCTGGAGTGCTGGGTGGAGGCTGTAACATCATCCAGGTAGCAGAGCGTAGTATCAACTGTAGTAGAGATCAAACACTTCATTGCCATGACTCACATAATCTGAGTCAGTGTGAAGGAAATATGGGAGCTCTAGTGTCAAATTAATAGTGAAAGCCCCTCTAAATCCATCACGGCCAGAGAGAGGACACACAGAGGAAACTCTGTGTGTGTGTGTGTGTGTGTGTGTGTGTGTGTGTGTGTGTGTGTGTGTGTGTGTGTGTGTGTGTGTGTGTGTGGGTGTGGGTGTGGGTGTGGGTATGTGTGTGTTACTGAGTCAGCCTTGTGGTGTGGCTGATTGAGTTAACATATTTGGGAAAAATCTTTTACATTGAGGCGTAGGAGCCAGATAATGTGTTGAGCATGTGGAGGGTGAAACCAGAGCCGTGTTTGACGATTAGAGTGGAAAGGCCCCCGTGACACTGATACTGCTATCACTCAGAAACCCTGTATTTGACACAGAGTTATAAATCCACTGCTCTGTTTTTTATTCGTACCATTCAAACCACGGGTCAGTGTCTGGTCATTGTCCGCAATTCGTATAAAATATACAGTAAACAGTCTTGTCAAGTTTCAGTTTTATAAAGGTCGTGTTTATAATAGAAAATCACAAATGGCTTGAATTGGGTATACTCTTTAATTTGTCTTTGGGATAACTTAATTTGTGTATTTAATTGTTTCAATTTACTGATTTGTTGTAATTGTCTCATTGATTGTTCTTCTGTGTTTCCTTTTCAGAGCAAGGAAATTGCCTTTCAGCTCCAGGAAGACTTAATGAAGGTCCTTAATGAGCTATACACAGTAAGTAGTAAGACTCGCCTTCTTTTTCTTCTTTTACTAATTCAAGTCTACATTAGTCTGTGCTGTGGTGGAGACTGATTTATAGCATTGAGTTGTTGGAGATGTTGAAGGAATAACAAATTAAACATTCAACTAAATATGCACCTATCAACTTCTATGGAAAGTCTGTCTAATCTCTTTTTCAACACAAAACTGAAACACAACCTCTCTTACCCAAATGACCTGGATATTCAAACTGCAAAGGTTCAGCATCATGTTTGCTTGACTCCTTAGTTTTCATATTCTCTGTTTTATTGGCTTTTATCAGATTGGTTTGCTTGCTCTTCAAAACAAATGCATGCAAAGCCACACCAGTTGGTTGGAGCCAGATAACAACTTGTGGATACATATTGCTTTCTTTAAATAAAAAAAGAAATTATTTTTGGCAATGATGCCTTCATTCAAAAGTTGACAGAGAAAGATACGAGGCCTTCGAGTGAGGGGGAGATTACATGCATCAAAGTCCTCAGTGGGAATCAAATCAGGAATGTTGTGATTACATGGTATTTTCAGAAACACAAAACGGTAAACATAGCTTTGGCTGCAGACCTTTGAACCCAGAGGTTGCATTTTCTCAGGGGGATTAGTAGCATTTTAACCGACCATAACACTTTAGCGTTAAATCATCTGCATAGCTGCTGCCCAGTTTCTATGGAGGCGTTTAATCTCTTCTGTTCAATGCCTTTGCTGGAAATTGTTGTCTGTAAGTTGCTATGACCTTGGCAGGGAAAAGTTTTTAAATCATGAATCAATAGCTAATTCCTCTGCCTTAATGGCTCCAGTCAGCCCTGCTAGCCTATTTGCCTTGTTTATTGCCTCACAAATGTTGTTTGACCATCAGATGCTTGTGTATTCTTAGAAAGGGCGACTGGAATTAAATGAAAACCATGTTGTTTTTATATGATTGCTTTAGGTTTATAATCCTTATAATGATATAGTCTACCCTAAGTATTGTTGGGCAAGCTTCTTTGAAATCACTGCTTTGCAAGCTACCAATTACTTCACACAAGAACTACAGCAAAACTAAGTTTTTGAGAAATGGTTGCTGGTCATTCATGAACCAAAATGCTGCCACATTCAAATTTCTTAAAATGTTCACTCTCTTAGACCATTTGACCGGCTTAAAAAGTGATCCTGACTACTTGAATCGTAAATGGCAATATCATGAACTACTAGCAAGCTTCTGTGATATGTACCGTAGTTAAGCTACTTAAATAAATTATTTTCAGGTCACTCACAGGCATCAACAATTACAAACATGACATCATAGAAATACATAACATATGAGAGAAACACATATAATTCTACCATTCTGTGAATCTGTGGTCTTGTGTAATCGTGTGTCATTCCTTCCCATTGATCAACAACTTTATATTGATCATATACTGTACCTGGGTTGTACACAGATAGAGGTACTAGTCGAGGCAGTTGTTGCTGGTTCCCAAGAGATGGAGTGAAAAGCAGCTCGGTTGGCTTCACAGTCTCCAGTTCCTCACTACAGAGGATTATGGGCATGCTGCTCCAAACACAACAAACCTGTAACTCCAAACTCAATATGTGTCACTTTCACCATGCTCCACACTCCAGATATGACCTGGTTTAGCCCCTATGGGAAAGCGCACACACGTACAAAAATATTCTCAAACACACAGTAGCTATTGCATCAGACAGATGTCGAACCCCGCCAATGAAATAACAGGTCTGCTCCATCTCTAAATATGTCCCTCTAAAAAGAAACACCAAAGTAAACACAGCAGCGGCAGACTCCAGACCAGTAAGTGAGGAGTACAGGGCCCAAGGTCAGTCAGCCATCTCTAAACTGGTTCCAGTTAGGCCAAACCAAACCGGAGCAAGAGCGCTCCACACAAATCTCGCTTTGCTTCGTTGTTCCACTCGTACAGAAATATCTCAGCTTGGGGGAAAGATGTTTGGATTTTGAGATGGGTGAGACTCTTTTTGTATTGACGTTGAGGTTTTTTGCAGACGAGTGTATTGCGTACACAGGTTTGTTGGAGTTGGTTCATTTCAGGTTAAACCACAGGTGCTCCATATCGCCGCCTTCTCCTGGGAGTTTGAATGTATTTTTAGCCTGTTTTTAGTTCAGTATGTAGCTTTTCAGAAGATTCATTGTTTGGAGAAGTTTGACTATGTAAGCGGTTCACAAAATATAGTTCATTTGCTGTAGTTGAACACACTTTATTCCAAAATGGGGCTGCAACTAACAACATCATCTACCCTAGTTTCTCTAAGTCCAATGTGATACCTTTAAACGTTATCTATTGTCAGTACAATATCCAAAGATGTTCAGTTTTAAATAAACGAAAGCTGGAAAGCTGGAGAATCTCAATATATGAGGCTAAAAAACTGCTCTTATTGCCACGGCACAAAATATGACTTTCTTTATCAAAATGGTCGGTGATAACTTTCCTTTCAATAATTGATAAGTTGACTAATATATTCTAAAGAGAATATAAGATAAATATAATATTTGACAGTTTATGTTTTTAATGTTTGGATAATTATAATTAAAACTTTAAAGATAGTTCTTTCAATAAAGTAAAGTCTTTCCCTTCTCCTTCTCTCCACTCCTACACCCATGAGATGTTGTGAGCAATGCACCTGCTTTTTGGCTTTTTATACTGATATACCCAACACCAGAATGTGGTTTGGGAAATGAATTAAGGGGTGGGACGTTACTAGGGCCCATACAATTATTTTACATACAAATTAGTTATAATAATGTAAATGCCCATTGATTGGAGTTCAGCGCTCTTGCTGATGACTCCATGTTATCGTCAAAGGATTACGTTTTTCTCCCACAGCAAGTGATTCATCAGCTCCGTCCTTCGAGCCCCCTCATTTGTCACTCCTCCTGACGATGGTAGCCAGTGCTAATGAGACTTTTATACCCGCTTGCTCTCTTCAAGAACTCAGTGTTAGTGTTTTGTTGTTAACCTGCTACTCTACGATTGAGTCACCCTCCAATGGGTTCATGGAGTGTGTATGAGTAACGCTCGCACTCCAACTTACTCTGAAGAGGATGACTCAGACTTTAGGAAGTAGTTCTTATCAGTTGTTCATCATCAAGCTGAAGCTTTTCTCTAGTACGTGACGACACAAGGGGTGGAAGAATTCAACTTATACTTCAGTATAGCATCACATAGATCTCTATAAGGAAATATTTAAGAGCCATATCCTACATGCTAAACAGATACACATTTTGGAACTAGCGAGGTATAACTTTGTTCATGTTTTAAAACAAAATAGAGCTTCAAAGATACACCAACCCCTTTATAACCTCAACCTGAGTGAAACCCAGATGCAGGAAAACTCAGATCAAGGAAGGCCCCATGTTAGATTTAGCTGCAGTGATTTGTGGTGGTTGTGGTCATATGAGGGGCCTCATACAAAGTCTTGAGAGAATCTGTCTTTGGTTTGTTGGTTTACGGAGAGACAGACTGCCAGCTGTGAGATGAGTTGAGAGCTGATGAATGACAGGGTCCAAGGATGGAAACCTTAGTTGTGGGTTATAAGAGGTCAGTCTCCTCTATGAAGATGGATTACTGTGACCTTTGACCTCACCATAACATAACACGTTTTCAGGATCTTGCCCTTTGCCAATCTTAAGAAGCGCTGCATACCTCTTTTCACCCTCTGTCAGAAACCAGAGCCCAGTCTGGTCTGATTGGTTAGCTGGCTGGGTCTTTTGTGATTGATCAACAGCTAGAGATGTACCCGCCCCTTATTGTCCTTACAATGTGTTGAAGCGCTAGCCATAGAAAGGACATAGATTTCACTACGTTCGAAAGCGCTGGAGACGCTGTAGTACATATGCCAGGCCCGTAAGTGTCTAATGGAGGCGTTTCAGGCAGGGGGGGGAGTGTGTGGGAGAGAAACTCCCTCTTGAGGAAACTTTGGGATTTTAGTCTCTGCAGACCATTGACATGCACATAACACTACAGGAAAAGGGGAAACCAAAAAGCATAATAGGGCCTCTTTAATAACTGTTTTGCAGCTTATTGACACTTTTGTTTGTCTCCAGGTGATGAAGACGTACCACATGTACCACACAGAGAGCATCAGCGCCGAGAGTAAGCTGAAGGAGGCCGAGAAGCAGGAGGAGAAGCAGATCGGCAGGGGAGAACCCGTCTTCAGCATCCGAATGGAGGACAAATACCAGAGGCGCAGCTCTGTGAAGAAGATCGAGAAGATGAAAGAGAAGGTAGAACGATTACAGCACTTAGCGATCTAATCACATTTGTGACAATTGCTTTTAAACTCCATTAGTAGTAACAGCATTCACTGTTTTATTGAAGTAGTTCAAACACAACTAAAATATCTGATTAGGACATTTGCCTCATCAGGGACACAGCATGTTTTTTTTACTCAGACCTGATCTGAGAAAAGCAAAACAGACTGAGAGCGTTTTCGCGACCAAAGAGCGGGCTTTGTTTTCCCAGAACAGGCCTGCTTTCTATTTCATCTCTGCCACTAATATTACAATGGCCTTTTAAGGGTGGCTCTTCCTGGAATGCATTCGGGAAGTGTTAAAAACATGGACGATTTGGAAGTGTGAGTCAGGGTCATTGGTCAGAAGATGGTGACTAACTAACAGACTTGTATTTGTCTGGTAGAGAGGAAGTGTATGATAAAAACAGATGGCTCCTGCAGAGGTTGAAGTGAAGGACACGGGCTGTTTTTAGTTTATGCCTCTTTCCGTGCTCGTTCCTTTTTTTGTGCTATTTATAACATAGTTGTACATATTTCTACTGTAATGTTTAATAAAGCTGTTGTTTTGCCGTTAATCCGGTCTCAGCTCTTAGAGGAATACATGAAAGCACAGGCACTTTGTCAGAAAGGCAATTCTCAACTCATTAAATCCATCCTCTCTCCTTCGCTTTGTTGTTGTCTGTTTCTCATTCTCTTCCTCTAATTCTCTCATCAGCGTCAAGCCAAGTACTCCGAGAACAAGCTGAAGTCGATCAAAGCGCGCAACGAATATCTGCTGACTCTGGAAGCGTCAAACTCCTCCGTCTTCAAATACTACATCCATGACTTGTCGGACTTAATTGATGTAAGTATAAAACCACGTGCCTCTGTCAGCCCTGTTCGAGGCAGCTTCGTCTTTTTTGTCTCCATTGATGCTGGGAACATTTTGCTGAGGACTTACTCACATAAACAGAACACCTTGCAGCCACATAAGGAAGATGTTATTATGCTTCTTTATGCTCTTCATACAGAAGACCCATTGCTATTCAGGGTTTCTTCTTTCACAGACTCTTAGAAGAGATTTCAATCTTGATCAGAGGAGAGGCCGATGACTTAAGCAGGCGGTTCTGATATAACAATGATGTCAGGACAGCAGACTGTGGGATGGAAATTACAGTTCAGGGCTGAATTAAAGCAGCTTATTACTTTTGTGATGAAAAATATTCTTTCCTCACTTCCTTCTATTCCTGTCATTATTGAAAAACCCACATATTATATTAAGTTCTACTCTGTTTTCCTGATATTCTGACATTTCCACATCTTTCTGACATTTTGTTTTGTCATCTTCAGCTGTGGGTCATCACTCCATTCACTTAAGAATCACGTCTCCCTATGCTTTCTTTTATGCTATCTTGACCTTTTTGTTACCGTACCAATATACATGGCTTATTTGTATATAGCTTACCTGTGTTATTATTGTTATTTTGTTAGAGAAATAATCTTACTTTGCTATTTCCTGTGGCCTTTCTAAGGAAATGGGTGGAGGCCAGGTTTTTAGCCAGGGTTTTTGGGTTTAATTTCCAAGATGAGAGAAGAGGAATGCAACCTCTCTTCAGCCCGCATGCTGTGTGCTGAAATTACCCCTCTGCCTGCTTTGCTCAAAAGCCTTCACATCGCACCGGGGTGTGTGTGTGTGTGTGTTACTGTGTGTGGGATGCCATCTGCGTGAGCTGTAGGAGCACGCTCACACACATTTGTTTATTGATGAAGTGGACTTTTTATCGTCGAAAATATAGTGTACATGCCTTCTTGTGGAGGTTTTGCATTTGCCTATCACTCAAGCCATGTTACATTTCTTTGTGTAAATGTGCGTGTGTTTTTGTGGTTGCCTGAAGCTTGTGTGTCTTCCTAGGAGAGACCTTGGCCAAGGTTTTAGTTATTAAATATCAGCATACTTTCCTGGAGGAAACCTTTAATAATATTGAGGAAAAGTTGTGTAAGACAGAGGCAACACTGCTGACTGTTTATAAGAGACTGTTGGCTTGTTTAAAAGTATATTTAATTTGTAATCTGTTTAGCCTTCCAGTCTGAGACTTAATTCTAAGAAAGTGTTTTGTATGACCGCATTCAGTTATGTTGTTTTTCAAACTAAATGTACTCAAGTTGTGGATTCCTGTGAAATCTTAATGTTTTCCTATGTGATATTTAATATATATTTTGGGTTTTGGACAGTGGATAAGACAAAACAAGCCGTTTGAAAGGTTTATGAGGTTGTGATTTTCACTTCTCTTACAATGTATTAAGAGGAAAACAGGAATTGTTGGTTGCTGCAGCTCTTGTATGGTATTAGTGTGTTTATTATGAGACCTGTAATATCACGTTGACCCTGTTCTCCCCTCTCCTCCAGTGCTGTGATTTGGGTTACCACGCCAGTCTGAACCGGGCCCTGCGGACCTACCTGTCAGCCGAATACAACCTGGAGACATCCCGGCACGAGGGTCTGGACATCATAGAGAACGCCGTGGACAGTCTGGACCCCCGGAGTGACCGACAAAGGTTCATGGAGATGTACCCTACGGCCTTCTGCCCACCGGCAAAATTTGAATTCCAGCCTCATATGGGAGACGAGGTACATAGATTGGTCAAGAATAGAAGCTGATATGAAAAACTGAACTGAAAGACTGCATTTATACACATTTTTTCAAAAGTTTTGTTTCCAAATCATCCACTTTTTGAGCTGCACAGCAACATGGTTTGGATTTTATTATAAAAAGGTCTCAGACTTAATGAGGTCTGATTTCAGTGGCTTAAGTGCAGCGTTTTACTGCGTCTGAGCGGCTGGATCAGGTTTTTATGGGGCACAGAATATGACAAATCATGTGTTAATTCTCCCCCTGCAGTCATGAAGCTCAACATGTGTTTGGAGTTTTACTGTTTGGCTGGCACTGCGGAAACTGATATCATGTCTGTTTACACTCTGTTGTTGTCTGCATTCAGTTGTGAGACGTCACTGTGGTTTGCTTTGCAATTGAAGAAGAATTTGATTTCCTGCATCTCGTTTCAAACAGAGGACACGTCGCTTGCCTTTTATTTCAGAGGGTTGTCACTTGAAATCCTAATTCCTGACAATGTGTTTCCTTTTTTCCCCAGGTGTGTCAGATCTCAGTGCAGCCACCGGTGAACGGAGAGCTCATCCTGAGGTTCCAGCAGCTTCAGTCCCGCTTGGCAACTCTGAATATTGAGAACGAAGAGGTAAAGCAATGCAAATAAATAAAGTCATTACACATATATTTGTATTTTGATCCGTGAGGTTTTTCTGTCCAACATGTCAAAACTCTTCTCCCCTGTCTCGACGTAGTTTCCTGCTAGAGATGCGTACGTTTCTCCATTTTGCCGTTTGTTGGTTTTAAGAAGCTTACAGCTGCAGAGCTTTAAAGCTACCAAAGTTAACTTTAGCCAGAAGTGGTCCAAGGTGAGACAGAGAAAATAGTTGCTGATGATCTCTGAAGAATCTTAATGTTTTTTGGGTATACACAGACACACACAGTGTTTTTCCTGTCTCTCATGCCCTGCAGGTAGCCATCAAACCTCTCTGTGAAGCCTCCTTTCTGCTCCCACTGGTAGATTTCACTGTCTCGCTTTTATTTGCACAAACCTGTCTTGCGCTGCTCTGTTTTGACATTGAAGGTGCATCTCTAGTCAGGCAGTTTCATTTGAACCTGTGTGCAGGATGCTTGAAGAACGCAACATTTCTGTTTATACAAGAAATGGGAAAATAAATACTGTGACTGCAACAGTTTGACGGAGTACATTTACACCAATTATGTTCGCTTTTTAAATAAAAGCTATCCGTATTACCCTCTCTGTTGTTGTCCCCTCCATGGGTGCATGTTTCTTTCATTTATCCTGCCTTTTTTTTAAAAAACATTTTGGGATTTTTCATTTGAATGTGCAATGGATTAAAGCTGAAGAAAGTCAATAGAAGATTGGTCAATAGACTGAGACTTAAACTGAAACTGAAAATTGTCACCATTTTGATAATCAAGCAAAAGTGATCACTCTTTTTTGTTTTCACTCTCAATGTATTAGTTTCGAAATTGATTATTGACCTACATAGGTGTGTTAAGTTCAGGACCTATCCTAGTCTACCATGATGAAAGACAGCTTAGTCCAGCTATCTTCCTTTTTCTCAGAAACTTCAACATTTCCCAAATACATTCGACATAAAATAAAAATACAACTGATATCTTTTGCCATTTCTCAACAAATGAGGAGGTATTATTATTTTCCCCTACACCTATCACATATGTGAACTTTTCTTTACCCTTAATGATTAACCAATGAAAATAACCCTAGTGGCAGCCTCTTTAAGCTTCCTTTGGATTGTTGTTTTGATGCTGTGTATCGAGGCTGCTCAGGCTCCTGCTCCTGCTCTCTGATGCAGTATGTAAAGTATCTCTGCACCCTGTGAGTTTCTGTGTGTGAGGGTGCGAAGACACGCCCCGGTTACTTCATGTCCTTGTCGGCTGCCTCGCTGTAGCGGATGTCATGGTGGGTCAGAATTGGAGGGCACTATTGCCTTGTGTTAGCATCAGCAGATGGCCTCTCTTCCTGTGCACAGCGGGCCAGATGCACCCTTGAAAAAAATGAACTTTCAAGGCTCTCTGACAACCTACCTGGAAGCACAACTGTCAAATAAAGAGAATGAAAAAAAGTCGTTATCCGGCCAGGAAAGGCTGCAGGGCATTTCTTAATAGAAGTGAAGCTGTTTTCTAAAACCTCTTTTACTCCCGTGAAAAAGTGAAGGAAAACATTGCTGAATAATTGACTGTGCACTGTGACGGAAGGGGGTGCGGCTTGGAGAGAAAACTCTCACTCTTACTAAAGGGTTGGGGTTAACATAGCCCTGCTGGGTGCCGCACTGCAGAAATTACAATTGAATTTCTTTCATTAAAAAAGTCTGCTCTCTGAAGACGGTGCTCATTTCAGCTCGTCAGCCAGTCAGCGTGGTTCATCTCCTTTTCAGATTTCTTTTGTAATCTCAAGACATTTCACACTAAACTATGACAATCTAATACCATCTCCTTCGCGGTGAATGTTTGTTTTCCTCAGATAAATCTCAGGAAGGCACATCAGAGCCTGTGTGTTTGTGTTTCTGTGTTAATAGAGGGACGATCAGCAGATTACACACTAACTACATATTCTGTTAACAACTATGAAGAGCAGTCTGCCTTTTGAGCTGCTGATTTTGAAGGAATTATTTTGGATTTTGACAGTACAGAAGTAGTTTTCAGTACAGAGAAGGACGACTGTAAACAAGTCTGGGATTATATTTAGCTCACCGTATTACTGCGCCGTCTTTGCAGCGACGCAGGGAACACATGAGTCATGGTTCCTTATTGAAAATAAACAAACCTAATTTGATCCCGGGGACTTTTCACCAGGTGTGTTGTGCGGCTACAGGGACAAATAGGCATACCCAGCGAGTCTCTTTAAAAGCCCTGTTGTAATCGAGCCCCGCAGTGAACACTGGTAACTATTCGTCTGCTGAATAATGGATAAACTCAACAGCTTTTTCACTGGGAGCCATTCTCTCGCATGCTTGGGTCCTGTCTTTCTGCTGACAGCTGGGCCTCTCGCCTCCACGGGGCCACCCGGGATGTAGCTGTAGGGAGAAGGGGACCCGACACACTCCGAGCATGTAACTCATGACTGCATGCATGTCATATAAGTTACTTATTTTAGGCACCTGCCGTGGGTTAAAAAAACCGCAGTGTAGATTTCTGAATGCTTTCTCTGTCTTTTAAAGGCAGCAGGTTTTTCATTTCACTCACAAGACAGAATTCTGTTATAGCAAAGTTTTACGACAGCAGAATCCCCCATTTCCTTCACTACGCTGTCATTAGTCGTGTTTAAACCTGCCGTGTGTTTTTGCTTCAAGACGGGATGGATGACACTTTTAACTACATCCACATTGTGTTCCCCAGCATGTATGTCGGCGCTGTAATCTATCAGTGTTACACTTGAAAGAGAGTCCACCTTGCTTTTCAGGTGTTTTTTTCTTCCTTTTTGAAGGCAAAATGAGTCACAGGTCAAACTGTTTAAAAGAAAAACAACCTAATCTTCCGTTGTCTCGGTGTGTGTAACAGCACCATGAGGAATCCAGTCTGTTCTTTCATTAGCACTGAGGTCAGACTCACTTAATAACCCAGACACAGGGTCACTACCTTTGAATAGGGGGCCTCCTGACCATTAGGCGTAATTAGGAGGGCTTCCAGCAGCGACTCACTGTCGGCGACGCTGACCTGTGATGCACACACAGTTGAGTTGCGATGCTCACAGCTCTCATGACCCCAGAGTGTCTCTGTTGAAGGGAAAGAAATGTTTTGAGCTCAGAGCTGGTTGAGGATGTTTCAGCATCAGCAGGGCCTCTTTCCTTCTGCAGCTTTTCCACATCACTGATTCATGCTCTCAGGCTTGACAGTCTCTAGACCCTTCGTCCTTGTCTTATTTGATCTTTTTTTGTCTCTCCTCCTTTTTCAATGCTCCACATTTTGCACTTCTCCTTAACCTATATAGCCCTATGTTTATATTATTTTATTGATTGAAAAGGCAGAATGGTCCTTGTGTCGGCCCTCGGCGTACCCCTTTTTTTTAAGACATTTTTTATTTAAATGTCTTTCAAAATGTCATAAATCAGATGTGCAATTACAATTATTAAAGGAAATGTGTGTCATTACACATGGAATATTTAAATTAGGAATTGGACATTTTTAAGTTGACAATAGTCATTTAATTGAGGGATGGATTTGGGATGGATTTTGTTGCATAAATGTAATCTTTGGCTTGAGGGAGATATGGGTCAGTTAATCCACCCTGACTAAAATATCCCAATTATTGGATGGATTGCCATGTCAGTTCTTACAGACTAAAGGGGTTTTGACTAACTGTCTGCAAAACTGAGGACATTCCATCAGCCTCAATTTTCATATTTGAGCGCTAATTAACATTTGCAAGGTAACATAAGGATTTAAACTATTATACCTGCTAAACATCAACATGTTGCCATTTCTCTGTCACTGCGGATTTGTTAGCAAGCTAATGTTCGCTATTATCTCAATGTCAAGCTATGTGCTATGTTAAGTGAAGCTTCACAGAGCTGCTAGCATGGCTATGAAGTGGCACTTTTCTTTCAAAAATATTACTGACAACAACACCAGGACTTTTGCTCTGTAAATATTGAGACATGATTGTTGAAGTCTAAATGTCATCATCACGTCTTTGTACTGCAAGCTCTTTATTAATAGTCTGCACAATTAATTTGCATCTCTTTCGGTCTCTTCAACTTTAAAAAGCTGTCACATCCTTATTTGCCCTCCCATTTTTTTTTTACATCATCCCTCATCTTACATCCTCATTTACTGGACACAGCCAGTAGTGGTGGCCAAACATCCTTGGCAGTAAGAAGGGGGGATCACTCCGCAAAGTCCTGACGTTAATGGGCTGCGGCAGAATCACTTTTTCAGACAGGTTAGAGGCGGTTTAGGAAATGTATCTTAAAAGCCTGTTACTGAATGTCTCGTCTCTAGCATACTCTCTCCCTCTCTGAGTGCAAGCAAACTGATTGCTTTGGCCGGGAGTCATGTTCAGGGGCTGATGGATTTTTGGGGAACTTTAGGCATTTTGTCAGAAAACACCTGCATTTTTTTTAGAGTGTCATGGGATAGAGAGAGAGGTTTTTATGGAGTGTGATGATTTAAACCGCTAGATATGCTGTGATGTAACATGGTGATAGTGAAGAGATCACATCTAGCTTTTTAGCTGGCTGTGTTTTTGCAATTTTTCAACTTTTCTTCATCTTTCCCCCTTATCCTTTGTGTGTTTCCAGATCAAAAAGACATCTGAGGCCACCCTGACCACCATCCAGGACATGACGACTATCGAAGACTACGACGTGTCCGAGTGTTTCCACCACAGCCGGTCCACGGAGTCGGTCAAATCCACCGTTTCTGAGACGTACCTCAGTAAGCCCAGCATCGCCAAGAGGAGGGCCAACCAGCAGGAGACGGAGCAGTTCTACTTCATGGTGAGTGGAAGAAGAAGAGAAGAAGATGATGGATACGAATAAACAAATACAAAGGACGTTAAAGGTGTCTTTTCATTTCTGTATGAAAATAGAAATACATCCCTCTTATAGACTCTCTTTGAAGTATTAGTAAGCTTTCTTTACTTAGATTTGTGAAAATGCCAGATTATTGTGGTCTGTTTAATATCTGCTACAAATGTCTGTAAAATGAATCAGAGAATATGAACTAAAGTTATTATCTGCTACTTTAAAAAGCTTAATCTTTCCACGTTGTCCTTAAAAGTCCTTTGCTCATGCACCAAGCCCCTTATTATCTTTGATTAGCTGGCAAAGGGGTAAAAAATATGTTAATCTAGGAAGTCTAAGTGCTATCTTGTTCCCGTCTGAAGATGGACAGCATGTCCTTTGCCCTTAGCTTTTCTTTTCATAGATTGCTGTCTGAGGAGCACTCTGGGCCCGCTGTGTAATTACTCTCAATTCTCCACAGAAATTCCGGGAGTTTCTGGAGGGCAGTAATCTCATCTCCAAACTGCAGGCCAAACATGACCTGCTGAAGAGGACACTTGGTGAAGGTACAGTCAAAACTCTTTACTGATATACACTTCTCTTAAGGCCCAGACATAACAAGCACACATCATGGAACTTTTGCTTATAAGCTGAGTTTGAACACATCACAAAGACGAAAGGGAACACAAACATTCTGCTCAAACTGTCTTCATCCCAGATGGCAACAGTAGTCGTCCCTCAACAGAGTGTAATAGGAAAACATAGGGCTCTGCATCAACAAGTTGTTGTTATGATTCAAACATTAAATGGAGCTTCGTTTGCCAACCATTTTTACACCCGCCCGTCATTCCTGATGGCAATGTTTTTGTGAAAATATCCAGCTATCGGAAGGAAAAGATTACATGAAGATGGACAATTTATCTCTGACTCTTGACTTAAGTCATGCTTTAGCTAAACAGCAATCAGATTGGTTTCTTTAAACGACATGGACCCTAATAAATTCAACATACAAGAATCGGTTAAAAAGCGGAACACACCGCAAAAACTAAGACGAAAGGCGCTCCCCGAGTGCCCGACATTCAGCGACAGACTTTCGCCTTGTTATCTCCCAGCTGTTGGTTTATACAATATAATGGGTGTATGCTGTAGAAGTCCTTTTCAATATCCAAATAGCCACAATCAATAATAATTCTTTATTAAATGTTGTCTTTATTTATTTTCTGCAGTCTTTGTCAAGCAATTTTGGCCTTTTAATTTGGCAAATGTTCCATTGTTTGCCCGCTTTTCTCACTACTCTAAACTCCTGGATTGCAATCTGTGTTTGAGCCCGGCAAGCGAGAGCTGAGGGGGATTGTAAAGTTGTATTATCCGTCTTAGTGATTGATTAGCTCCTAACTTAATGGACTATCGTGCATTAGAGGGGCGGCAGTCATTACCAACGGTCTCTCCTCGGTCTACATTGGTGGAATTTCCTCGGGGCTTCAGCTAATCTGCCACTCAGAGAGTCAGTCAAGTCATTGTTCTACCCTGCAGTGCTGGTGGTCTCAGTCAAACTGTCCACCTAATGAGTGATGAAGCTGTGCTAACAAGGGGAGAAAAGCCTCCTACTTCTCTCACAAACTCCTTAATCATATTGTTGTTAATGAGCTGTAGTACAGTATGAGTCACTCAGACTCACAGACAGGTCAGATCCTGTTCACAGGAACAGATGGCCGCGCAAACGAAACCTCTTCTGTTCTTCAAAACCACTTGGAAGCTATATATTTTTTTGCTTAATCTTTGCTAGTCCACACTTGTAGATTGTAAACTGTGTGCCTGCTGGATGTTTTTACTGTAATGAAGCTAATGTGTCTCGAGCTATGAGCTGTTGTATTTGTGTGTGTGTAGGTGTGTGTATTCGTTTTGTTTGTGCCATTCAAGAGGCCAGCAGTTGCGGACAGATGGCAGGCGTCAAATGCTTCACTGGCCGTATGCAGAGTGCACCGCAGGGACCTCAGAGACAGGTCCTGGCATGTCCACACATCTAACTTCCTCTCACATCTCTTCTCTTTTCTCTCTCTTCACCCGCAGGCCACAGAGCCGACTACATGACCACAAGGTAAAGTACACACACGCTTCAGGACACCAGCGTATTTAAAACACACATCCAGTGCACTTTTTCTTTCAGCAGTGACAGAGATATTTGTGCCGTGTTGCAGCACATCATGGTGCGCACAGGTTGCCTCAGGACATTCTCATGGGAAGTCCTCTGTGACCATGACAGCAGAGGAGTCTAGTTAGAAAAAACAACCTGGAGAGCAGTGAGCAGCTGTGCCGACCTCAATGTTTTAAAGTCCAACCTGTTGATGTGTAAAAGGGTGACCTTACTTTCCTTTCCCTACCTGTAAAAAGAGTGGGAAGTGACAAAGTAGACAATGTTTAGCCTAATAAATAAGGGAAATAATTTGCATTGATCTAAGAAAGAGTTGGTTCCAAAAAAAAAAAGCACATCTTTGAAAACCCATCATTTATGTTCAAAAGTGGAGATAACTTATTGGATATACTCTATTATTGTAATTAGGTTGCTTTGCTATTTTCTATGGGTCACTCACGTGTTAATGACTAAGTTATGTAGCTTCTTTTTTTTCAATCAAAATTGAGGTTGTATTTTGCCTTTAGAGAATAACGAGGTCAAATCCATCAGTTGGAACTCTTTGTTCCTTCATATAAAACACAGCATTCAGAGACGCCACCTTGAGCTCTGTGATAGACATTTTTCATGATTTTCTAACATTTTATAGATAGAAAAATTAATCGAGAACATGTTTGGCAAATTGACAAAGGCAGCCATGTTCTTGGGTGGGGTTAATCACCACTAGTTCTAAACAAATGTGAGTAAAAAGTGATCCGGTGGTATGCTTTATACTACTGTTGTATTCATAAGGCAAAGTTTTTATCTTTTGTTTGCATGATAATATATTTGAAATACCTTGAGGCTTTTCTAGCTGAATAATTCATTATGATTGAGCAGCAGAAGCGACCAAAGTCCCATACTTTTGAATCTTGGTCAGACTGGTCACAAGAAGCCAAATAGAATGAAATCACAAACCAAGACACACACACACACACACACACACACACACACACACACACACACACACACACACACACACACACACACACACACACACACACACACACAGAGGAAATCCCCTGCAGGGCCTGCCATGAGGAGGATGCTGACACATACGATGCTCCCAGCAGGTTGGATATTTCACTGGCCTGTGACAGGATTATAAAGAATAAGCCAATTCATGGCTTTCACTGGAGTCTGAAAATAACCTTTTTCACCTGCCTCACGTCTGAAGCCTCAACTTCAGTTTTTGGATATTGAAGGATAGATGAACCACACTACAAAAAACTGCATTGTTTACTTTTTCTAACACACTCTTTGTATTCTAGACATCCCAATGGGCAGTTCAGAACCCACACCGGCACCCGGCGGGCTAGACCCCGCTCTGTTTTTAATGTTAGGTTATTTAATGGCAATTTGGAGTCATTTATCAAGGTACTGATTACCAACCTGCCTGCCCGACGTTGTTCCTCCTCCTCCTATCTATTTTCTGTCTTGCTCTGGCTCACTGGCCATTTTGGTGGGTTCCCCAAAAGCATTTGAGCTTACATTAATCTTTTACCAACAAAAACAAATAATTCTAGATTCTGGAAACCTTCCTCATGGCAGGGTCAGTGAGCTCTGGTGTCAGACCTGTGAGGTTGGCTCTGATAGATTTGGAGGGCTGCAGGAGGAGAGGAATGGCCGTCTGAGGGATAAATGTTTGTCTCAGTCAGCTCCCCTGACTCGCTGCTGACCTGGCATCACTGCGCTGCTCTGCCAGAGATATGAATTCCTCCAGAGGCAGAGCAGAGGCCAGTGGGAACAGCAGGGTGACTGGCAGTCAGGGAGCAGATGGCAGACTGATAAAGTGCCCTGCCTCCCTCCTCGGGCCTCTTCTCTGCCTCTCATAGGTGGCCGCGTCCGGTCCTGCCTGTCCACTTCTCATTGTTTCCTTATGGGTGTGATGCACAGAGGGGAATGAGGGTGCGCTCTTAGCAAAAGCTTTGGTGGGCAGCTGCTGTGGTCCTAATCTGGGTCTTGCTTTTCTCTCTCTTTCTGTTTCTCTGCGACAATTCTCTATAGCCGCGGACGAAGGAACTCACACGCTCGACATCAGGTACCTTGAAGCACCTTGGGGAGCCCATGCTGCTTTCCTGCGCTCATTTTCTTCATCTGTCCTGCTCTAACACCATTTGTATATCTTACTGTGTTTGTCTATATCTTGTATACATAACCTGCCATCTGTGAGAAGACTGAGACAGACTGAATTGAAGCTTTTATCCTTAACGGGACACCACAATCAAAAATGTATAATTTCCTCTTACTTGTAGTGTTTTTTAGATCTAGATTGTTTGTGATATCAGTTAAAACTGCTCACAACAAGGTCTGTGGATAACCTTGAGTAACGGGGGCATGATTTCTAAAAAGAGTCATTACTTTTGAGTTTTTCAAATGTGTTTTAGTTTTATTATAATGGAGAGAAGGCAGTAATTGGCTCTTGAAGCAAGTGGGAAATAGATACATGTTTGATTTTGACCTTTTCCTCTAAACTGATTTTGCTGATTTTAGTTTAAATTGTGTTTCCCAGCATGAACCACATCCCATTGCAAAATCGATATGAAATCGATGTGATATAAAGCAGTCATCCCCAGTTTCGCATACCCAAAGAGATAATATTACATAATCCTGCTGCACCAGACTCTCTGCCCACTCTGACAATAGATAGTTTTGATTTTGGCATGGTCGCTGTGTCGGGCCGTGCGTTTGCCCCTGAGGACTGTAAACAGATCCACTGTATCATTAAAAGCATGTACTGAGTCCCTGTCCAGCACGGAGCCGTGGGATCAGCTGGCACCACAGCAGAACAGTCAGCGTCTGAGCAGCGAGAGGAGAGTGTTTTCCCTGAAGCGGACCACGCTGCACTTCTCATCTCACCACTCCTGCCCCGAGCTCCATACTGAGTGTGTGGCTCTTTAGATAAGCTCTCCTCAATTTAAACACAGTGTGCACTTGATTGCTAGAATAACAAAACACATAGTATATTTAGCAACACTAGAGGCCAGTTGAAAACAAGTTTGCTGCGGATTATAAGTGTTTTTTTTTTATATATTCTGATCTTTTTATGCTCAGTGAGTTATTATGGGAGACTGGGCATGAACAAATAGCTGGAAATGTCAACTCAATCTGTCTCAGTAAGATCACAAAATGGTGACCCTCCCTTTTTATATAAATACCGCCTTCACTTACTCTGGGTGTGCATGTTTTTAAATTCACATTAACCAGTTTCTTTCCGAGCCCGACAGATATTTCAGCAAATTGATGTTATCTGGATATTTACCGATTAACGTTAAGCATTATCTTATATTTACTTTTCATGTTTATTTAAAAGAAGTACATGTAGAACTCTTTTTTTATATTTACATTGATAAATCTATCTGATTGTATTTGATTTATTTATATTTTCTCAATGATTGATCTCGATAACATCTGAAACGCCGGTTGTATCTGTCGGGCTCTAGCTGTTGTACATGCTATACAAACAGCACATTATACATGATCTGACATTTAGGTGTTTTTGTTCACTTTGCCTACATAGGACTCTGGACAAGCTATCCCCCGCGTGGTTGAAAGCTGTATTCGCTGCATAAATTTGTATGGTGAGTTGGATGTTGTGTATTAACACGTTTGTCACGACAGATATGCAACCATAACTTGATGACAGTATTTATGGATTCTTCTCATAAACCAGCGTCTTCATCTCCAAATCTGTCTGACTTTGGTTAAAGGGGACTTCAAGTGAATCCCAGCCATTAATTGTTTGGGTGTGTACATAGTTTTTCATGTTGGGGCTCCACTGTGTTCAGTCATGGGAAAATGCAGATTCCATCCTGTTTACAGCGGCGCTGCCTTTTTACACCCAGTTTCTCAAACCTACCATGAGACAAACAGACAGACAGCTGAGCCTGGCACAAGTGATGCAAAACTATTTTATTTTCAAGCCAAATTGAAAAAAAGATACACAAGAAAAATGTAGACTCTTTTAGCATTAAATATGTGACAGAAGTGAGATTTCATGGTTTACAGGCACTGCATCTTATATAGGGAACAAGCAATGACGTACCAATTTAAAAGTGACAAAACGGCCGACTAATCATGCTTCCTCCTCACCCTTGACCCTTCCCCTTATTAAGTCCTAATCCCAGCTGGAAGACACTTGACTAAAGCTTGATTGCAGCCTCCCTGACTCATTAATTATCTTTAATTAGAAAAGTGAGGGGGCTTAACAGGGAGGATGTGCTTTTTAGGTCCAACTAAAGTAAGCTTTATTTGCTGAGTGAGGGTCTCTTTCTTTCTGTAAGTAGACTTATGATCGCATTGAGTATCTGTCGTGGACACTCTTGTCTTCCTTACCGTCTGCCCTTGTTTATTTCCTTTCAGGCCTTCAACATCAAGGAATATTTCGCGTATCTGGATCCCATCTCGAAGTCAATGACATCAAGAACTCGTTTGAAAGAGGTACGTTATAACAAATCATTACACAATCTATGGAACATATTAAGCCAGTGGGCTAATTGTAATTTAGACATATTTCACACCTCAGTCCTGTGCATTCTCAATCATTTAGAATATCATTTGTCTATGTCTTAGGAAATGACCCCCTGGCGGACGATGATAACAATCATGACATCAACTCGGTGGCCGGCGTTCTCAAACTTTACTTCCGTGGTCTGGAGAACCCTCTTTTCCCCAAAGAGAGGTTCAATGATCTGCTGTCTTGCATCAGTAAGAAACAACACTTTTGCTTTGTATCAGACATGTCGTTTATTTTCTGAGTGCATCTCTTTGTAATGATCTTATCATAACAACTGTTATTATACTGTGGTTAATTAATCTCACTTAGATGGAATCTGTCTTTCAAATTTGCATAATTCCCACTGACTGCAGTATTTTGTCAGCAGAATGGCTCTGACTTCTCCTTCTCCTTGGCACTTTGTTTTATTACAACTCTATGATATTTGGTCGAGTACTGAGAAGGAAATTATCAATCGTAAGTGGCATAAAGCTGGCCATGCTTCCAGATCGCAGTGGAATGTTAAATGTCTGCAGCACTGAGCGGCGTTTGAATCCAGAGCTTAATCTACTGTATACTGAGGTCAACAGAAGAATAGTCCCAGTCATTCTGCTGTGAGTCAGTTCAAAGACAAGTCAGCTCTTTGTGTGGCCTTTTCTCATATTTTAAGACATTAGGGGGGGCTTTAGGCTATGTTAAAGAACAATTGAACATGCATCGAGTCACATGGGCAAAGCGTGTGCTGCAATGCCTGGTGCAGCTTTGTGTAGACCATGTGAGTGTGTGCTTTTTTCTTCATGCAGGCTTTAGTGTACTGGCAAGTGTGCAAAGTGTTTCCTGGGTGTATTTTTACACAGCGTGAATGATGGGGATTCCCTGTTTACATTCCCCAGCTCAACATGCCAGTGATTGCAGTGTGGGCAGAACGCCCGGCAAGCTTCATATTAAAAATGATCTGCTTATTCCATGCGAAGAAGCTCCGACCAGCTACAAGAACGTTTTTCCTTTTAACTGCTCTCAGTTGACTGTTTTTTCTCCCAACACAGCAGCTTACTGCAGCTACTAATATTTTTCCTTTGGGAATTAGCAGCAGGGATGTTTCACGTGGGTGTTCTCGCGTGTGTGTTTCCAGGTTGATGTATAAGTGTACACTGGAGTAGGTCTCTGAATAAGATCTTCTGAAGTGCTCAGGAGCCTTGCAGAATCCTAGTTAGCTATTCATTAAAAATGAAATACATCACAAGTAGCCCAGAAGCTCAAATCCCAGATGGCACAAAGTGGCTGGAGGGTGACAGCGCTATTTTTAGCACCCAGCAGAGCCCCAGCCCAGCCAAATGAAATAGGCTGCTTCAAGCGCCACAGCGGAACAAATGAGATGGTAATGAAAGACATAAAGGTTCACAGTCAATGCTGTTGATAAAGGGAAAGGATTGAAAATGCTTTGTTTTTGTTTTTAAAGTTACAATTGTGTTCCTAGTACAATAATTATGTTTTAGAAAAAGTCACTTCTTTGTTGGTAGGGTTAGTGAATAACAGAGAACTTGACGAAATGATTTTAAAAGAGATACTGTATTCCTCTAGAGCAGGAATAAAAACTGGGCCTCCCTGTCGTCAGGTGCAAACAGAAAAGCTGACTTTCCTCTTCCTCTTCCTTTTGGTGTCAGCAGTGAAACACAGGCTGAGATCAAGGTCATCAGAGAGTTGATACATTTCCTGTGGCCTCTACACACACACGCACACATACACATTTTACATTGCACTTCAATTATAAGTCCTTGTTGGTCATCCAGAGACATACATTTATTCTGATAAGTAAAAGGCTCAGCTTCAATATTCAGTTTTGTTTATATGCTCATATATTGCATGGTAAAAATAAACATCTTCAAGTAGATGATGTGGTGCATTTGAATTGTAGCTGAGGCAAATGGATGGAAAAAGAGGGCTTTGTTAATTTGCTAATATTTCTACTTATATAACTGTACTGACATTACTGACTTCTCTTTTGTTGCTTCTATAGGAATAGAGAGCCTGTACGAGAGGGCGCTGTTCATCCGTAAGATCCTCCTGACCATTCCCAGATCAGTCCTCATCGTCATGCGCTACCTCTTCGCCTTCCTCAACCAGTAGGTTTATGGATACTTATCAGTAAAACCATCCTTTACTTTAGAAGTGCTTCCTCTTTATGAAATGTCATTTTAAAAAGCATTCACAGCTGTCGGTCATGATTCTATCTGAAATACTTTCCCCAGTGCTGTTTCCTCTCAATCTGCCTTAACTTGGTCTCCTTGTCCCCATCTATCCTTTCCTACCCTCCCCTCTTCAGCGTGTCCCAGTACAGTGATGAGAACATGATGGACCCGTACAACCTGGCAATATGTTTCGGCCCCACGCTTATGCCCACACCAGAAACCCAGGACCAGGTCTCCTGCCAGGCCCACGTCAACGAGATTGTCAAGACCATCATCATCCACAATGAGAACATCTTTCCTGATGCCAAAGAACTGGAGGGGCCCATCTATGAGAAGTGTATGGCTGGAGGAGACTATTGGTGAGCAATGATGCATTTAGGTGCTGTTGCTATTGATTAAAGGCACTCTAGGAAACGTTAAACATGTTTTAATTGCTTTGTGTTCCACATTTGTTTTTGACAGACTTGACTTTAATATTTCAACTGAGACCCTCCCCAACTTTCTCCGTTGCCTATAAGAGCCTGTGGACTTACTTCTATGTAGGCCTGTGACGGTTTTGCTACGGATATTCTAAAGATGAGAAGTTTAAACAGTGTGTAGCTAACTTAGCATAATACTGTATTAAGTTGGAGACGAAAGCTAATTCATCACCATGTGCTGGTCTGGCTGGTGAATTGGCTTGCTAACAGTTTTCTACCTTACTTTATCCTAACAAGGCAGCAAATGCCAGGTGCGGTATAGCTAATGCGGTATAGCTAAGTTGCAGCTAGCTGGCTAACCTTAGCTTGCTTGCTCGCTAATGTTATCACTAGCAAAGTAGCATCTGAGTGGAACCACTAGTAAGTTAGCTTTCCAAATTACTTTACCAGCTAATGTGATCCAGGGCTACCAACACTCACGCATTGAGCTTGAGAGTCACGCAATTAACCCATGTCTCACGCACTCACGCCACACATGCCTTTCCTCACGCTAAGTTTTCGTCCAAAATAAATGTATATAAAAATAAAGTGAAGGAACAGCAAACCGAGCGGTCTACGAAATGAGACGGTCTTCTGGCTTAGTTCAGTAAAGTTGGAACGATATTGGGAGATTCTGATTTCACGGATCAATAACTCATGAAAACGTTATTCAGACACAAATGACGTTTCCTAAGTACCGTGGTAAGGTTGACAACGAACTACAATCACATTTTGATCCAAAAAAGCCAATACGCGCCGTCCTCCGAGCTGGACACATTACATTGGTCTCTATCCGCAGCCGGAGTAGAAAGAGCCACACCTGGAGCCGCCTCTGGAGCCACCTCTGGAGCCGCCTCTGGAGCCCCCCCAAAAAAGCCAATACGCGCCGTCCTCCGAGCTGGACACATTACATTGGTCTCTATCCGCAGCCGGAGTAGAAACGAGTGCTCAGGGATATTCTCTTTTTTCGGAGTTGCACTTTGCAGATCTGCAAAGTGCAACTCCGAAAAAAGAGAATATAATAATATTCAATCACTATTACACAGCTTATTACTACCAAACTCACCACAAACATCAATAGTCTCCTGTGTGTCATACTACAGCAAGGAGTTTGGAAGAATATGCTTTTGAATAATTTTGGGGAATATTTATAATGTAAAATCTTCAATAAATATGGCATTATCTTGAATAACTTTACTATTATACAGTATATTTCTACCAAACTCACTATTTGCATTGTTGTTGTTAGCATCTGGTTAGCTAGCTGTGCTAACGGATGTTAGAAGCTGTTTCTAAAACAAGGAGAGGGAGAGCTCTCTCCTGTCAGACTGAGAGATAACTACAGCTCAGTGAGGTAAGGGACTCTGTTTAGATAGTTCACTTTAGTCTACTTATCTCAGTGGGTCTCAAACGTTTTGGTCACCATTTCTGAGAACAAATGAAAAACAGTCATGAAATACAATATGACAGTAAAACAAGAATACAGTTTAAAAGGTGAGTGATTTGTAAAATAGGCTATTCATAAAGAAAATCTGTTCACAGTTCTGTTTCATATGGGTGTTGAGAGATGTATCCATATATTCATTTTGCTCTCAAAGTGCACTAGGTTGATGCATTTAACTTCAATATTTAAAAAAAAAAAATCTTCCCAGAGCACCCTCGCCCCCCCCCATTTATAAAATAGCACTTTACCTCTGCTTACACCTATATGGCATTTTATATGCTGTGAGTTGATTATCGGGCCTTCATTTTAAGAGACGCGGGTACACTGTGTATGTGCGTATTCCACTGTAGCGCCCTGTACATTAATGGGAAACCCTAGTTTGTACATGTCCAATACATTTGTAACACTGCACACATGAACGTTTTGTTTTTTCGGTTCACCAAAAAAAAAATCTCACTCCAAGCTGAACTCAAATGTTGGCAGCCCTGTGTGATCTATGATACTAATTTATGTAAAATGACAAAGGGTGTTGAATTTAGCTTTCTTAGCTTTCTGTGGCATAAGTTAAGGATAACCAGCAAGCTGAAATGTGGCTAGGGTCCATAGATATGGTGTTGGTTGCTTTATAATGTTTTAGAAATGTGCAAAAAGCTAGCTAGTCAGTATTATGGAGCCATGGTTCAAATCAACTTTTGATGTCTGAGCTACAAAGCATACACTGTTGCTACTAGGGCCTGTTGTCACCGCTGTATGAACGTCAAGTTGTAGGTTATCCAGGATTAAAAGAGAATGTGGAAAGCATTCTGATGAGATCAGTTCCTGCAGCTGCATAGATTTCCTAAACAACATGTAGAGTCAGACAGAGGTTGGTGATTTTCTTATAAAAATGTCTTTCCGTGAATGGAACAAAGGCACGCAGCCAAACCTCCTTCATTAGGTGCTCACACATCAAGCAGGTATGCATCGGCTTACAACGCAGCAGCTGTGTCAGTAGTATGTCAGCGGAGCTAATTTGAGTAATTACACTCACCAATTATGTGCCTGTGGTTAAGGAACATGACATGGTCAAGCATGTTTCAGTGCTAACTTTAGGTCATGGACTATTTTGTCGGTAAGACGGGCTAAAACGATCTGGCTGGGAAATTATGACTTTTGGAATTGCAGCACATGCTGGGGTCAAACAGAGCTGAGTCAAACCTGAGTCACTTTCCCAACGCTAAATCTGTAAGCACTGGCAGTGCTTTTCACTTATTTCTGTATCAATTTCCCCCCCCAGTTGTTATGCCCCATGTTACCACAGGCTGACTGATTTAGCTAGAGCTAATCACCCGTCTAAAGCACCTCCATGTTCCCCCCGCAACACACATGATGCCCTGGGGAGATTTGTTGTCTTGGCTGCCTCCCTTTCTTGTAGAAGAGGAGGTGACTGGTGACATGTTAGCATGGGAGGAGACGCTGAGCTAATCTGTTTGTGGCATTACCAGCCAGCTCTCACAGCACGATGCCAGAAGATCACCATTTCGAAAAAAGAGGCCCAACCACAGACAGAGGTTCTTTGCCTCTTCCTGTTGGTCTTAATAATTGTCTTACCCTGTCATCTTCACTGAAATGAGATACAAGTTAATTAGATATGGTGTCTTCCAACAACCTTCAGGATCTGTGTCTGTTTTGCAACTTTCCCTTAATCCCTGCATCGCCTTGGCTGTGACTCTGACACTTTGCATGTTGTCCCCCCCACAGTGAAAGCCCCTACAGTGAGCATGGAGCCCTGGAGGAAGTGGAAAATGAGGGAGGGACAGAAACACACACCAGCGAGGACGGTGAGTAACAAACAACAACACAACTACTTCAATTATGTCATCATTTTGCACCATTGTTTTCCATCCGTATTGTGATCGGTATCATTTATGAACATCACGTGAATTAAAGTTCATTATCACGCCTGAGCACTCACTCAATCATAGAATGAAATACTTAAATCCGTATAAACTCTCCCTGTCCTTGGTCTTGGGAGGGTTGAATCCAGCAGCTAATCCTGCCTTTCAGTCTGTTAAATGCTGTATCCTTGAAGGACCAGGGAACTGGGCTCAGTGATGGACAGCCATTCATATTCTAATGATTCTGCTTCTCCCTCGAGGCCTTGGGACACTTCCACATCCCCCTATTCAAATCCAGGGTGGTCAACACTAACTGGACCCCTTTTGGGAGAGAAGCTTTGTTTTCTTAGGGTCACATTCTTGGGTTAAAATGGTCAACTACCTTGGTTTCCATAAAATAATTAAAAAACGTATGGAGTGTGTGTCAAAAGTTCCAGGTTTAAAATAACGTTCCAAATTATAAACGTCTGTGTTTTCTCTACATTTAACTACATTTCCATGTCCAAGAGAAATATGATGAAAAAACAAACTCACAAAAGACTTAGAAATGGTGGGATACTGTGCATTTATGTAATCTTACATGTTTTCCATTCGTTTGATTGAAATAATTAGAAATAGTTCGATCTGAATCAAATAATGAGTGAGTTGGTTGAAACCAAAATATCAACCGGGATCATTCACTGCTGTGCAAAAGCAGAAAAACGCAATAAAGCTGCAGCTATGACAAGAGAGCCCAAGCTCCATATCTTAGAAGCAGACTTCCCCTAGACCTGTTTCCATGGTAACAAGTGCCCAAATCCTGTCTCCTTTGACACCCTGAGATGATTTTTAGGGGCTCCCTGTCACCACACGTCATTAGGCTCCATTGACGTAGTATGAAAATCTGGTTGATCTGATCTCACTACATCAGCTGTTCATCACTGCTTCCAAATGAAAGTCATCAACTGGATGTCCTTTATAAAAAGGGACATCTGATTAGAGGAAACTTCTAAAGATTCCCACTGCAAAACACAGATGGCAGCTATCAACTCTTTGAGTAATTAATAGAGGATTATGTTTTCCAGAAATCCCTTGCTACCATGGTTTTGTTCCAAAAGCTTCTCTGAGCGGACGGGGAGGATGTCCTCACTGAATCCCTCCCTGCGGAGTCTTGAACTGTGGTCAAGTTATTGTCGTCAGTTATTTTTAAATCCCCATGACCTCATTTGGATTCAGACACACAAGGAAACCACTTTTCCTGTTTGCTTACCAGCACTTGACACAGAAATAGTCTCTTCTCAAGGCTCAAAATGTGTTTGCCCTCTTTGCCCTTAAAGTAAGTGGACACAAGACGGACAGGCGGATGCATTAAAGTATCCCTCTCTGGCAAAATGAACGACTGTACAGACATGTATGGTTCCCAGAGGATTAAACCTATAGACTTTAATCATGTTCTAATTTGTTCCTTAAGGGCCACCATATGGTCAAAGTTTTTGTGTGATATTTTGCACATGATAAAGATTGTGTGAGGTCAGTTGCATTATAAAACGTAGGGCCAGTTTTCGACCCTCATTTAATACCATTAAAGACCTTTTAATTTGCAATGAAAGTTTCTACGGACATTCATGGTCCCAAAGGTTTGGTACCTACTTAATTATGTGGTCGCTTGACTTTTACTTCAAGCGCTACCATGAGGTCAATATTTTTACTTCTAGTTATTTGGCCTACATTCATGTCCCTCTTTAGATTGACTGTAACAACGTTAGTTATTATTTTCATTTCACATAGCGACATAATCTTGTCAATACTTACATTTCAATACAAATAATACCTAAAGAAAATGATGACCTTCCATCAACCTCAGCTGCACCTAACCGCGCTTACTGTCAAATGTAAGCATGCTAACCTGCTAAACTATGTATGGATGAACATTATACCTGCTCAACATCAGCATGCTGTCATTGTGCCTCAGCATATTTCTGCTCGGGGTTGTCCCAGATGACGGTCTCATGGACCGCTGCTGTCACGCCCTGGAGATGAACTGCCAGTTTCAGAGTGGCAATTCACGCACAGCATCAATACATTGATGTTCTATCTGCTGGTAAATTTGCAACAAGGTCAGAGGTGAATTACCCAGGACATTGATTAGTTATCACTTTGCAGGAGTGTAGCATGACGTCCTTGTTGTCAAGTGCTCCAGGCAGGCGTGCAGTTATTGTGAAAGGTCAGTGTTCTTCATTGTAGAGGAAAGGTCATCTTTTTTCACCATAGAGAGCCACATCTAAAGCCATTTCATCTCTTCATGTCCAGCATGAAGGCTCCTGCTCTCTTTGTAGCTACAAACACCATGGATGAATATGTGTCTTCAGGGAAAATGGAGGATAGGAGAAAAAAGAAGAGAAATGGTTTTATACCCTCTCCTGTATTGAGTTTAAACATATCTTAAAACAGGCTTCTGCTCCCCTATATCTATGTAGGAAAAAGTAGAGCAACATTCACCCTGACTCTGCTCCACTGGCTTGTGTAAGACATCTGACAGTTTGTATCTCTTAAACCACAGGCCTCCAGCTCACACAGTCGTAGTGTGTGTCTCTTTGTGTGTAACTTGGATGTTGTATCTAAAGGGATTCTCAGTTATTATAGCACAACATGAAAGAGAAAATCCACCAAGATTTCAGTTTATAGTCGTCAGTGTTCAGCAGCAGCCACGTCACGTGTGTGTGTGTGTGTGTGTGTGTGTGTGTGTGTGTGTGTGTGTGTGTGTGTGTGCGTACATTCATTTGCAGACCGGAACAGAATGGATGGATTGGTTGAAGTTAGGGAAAGACATGGAGAAAAAACCAAGGAAGAGAAATCCCCTGCACCAAAAAGGGCCCCGTCACTTTATTAACAGCCTCGTCCGCTGCAGTGAAGCCAAATTAATTCTGACAGTAAATTTCTGCTTGTCACATTTTATTGAATTCACGTCACATCCACCCTGTCAATCCTTTCAACCAAATGAAGCAAGGAAACCTCTGCCTGTATATCCTCTCTCTCACGGTCTCTCTGTTCCTGTGAAAGATATACCATGATGGCTTTTCACAGCCGATACAAGCTTCATCCATTTAGCCGGTGTATAAAGAGAGTGGCTGTTGGTTGAGGCCGAGGTCTGTTCAGGGGGTCCTTCTGACTTAAAGTGAGATGGGAGGAGGGCAGAGGTAGGAGTGAGGGAGAAATAAAAAGCTATTTTTAGACTGGTGTTGCTGTAGAGCTTGCATATTGGGCTCAGAGACGTGTACCTTTTTGATAAAGGGATTTCATAAACTATGGACTTGGAGAGAATAATTACTGCCAATAAATAATAATTGTATCTCCTCTATCCATCACTGACAATACTCTTTTGTTTGTATAGTTATCACACAAATGGAAATTCTGATTGCTTCAAAGGGAATGGAAAGACATACATCAGACGTTAAGATTCCATTGAAAAGACGATAAAAACAGAAGCCGTAAATTCAAAGGAATTGCATTTAAAAGAGAATTTAAACATAAAGCATAAGACAGCAAAATATACATGCAGATAAAAAAAAGAGTTATGAAGAAATCATCGGAAAATGACAGCAAGCAATAATAATACTTCCTTCTGTAGCTTCTAGCCTAGTTTTCTTCGTGTTAATTTGCCATGTCGCTGATCCAGGGCTCTACTGGTACAGTTATTGAGTCGGTGTCAGCCCAGCCTAATGATCCATTCAGTGACTGACATGCCCCTCAATCTCCTCTCACAAGCTCCTATAAATATCCTTCTAAAGGTCCTCAGGGCCTACCGTTGTAGAGCAGGGTTACTAATGACAAATACTAATATATCCAACTGGCTCCTCATGCGCAAACATGCCGGCTTTAGACGTGACTCTCCTGCAGTCAAGCCAACAAGTCAACATTTTTGATCTCATACGATAGCACCACCTGTGTCGATCATAAAAAATTTCTGCACATGCGATAATAGCCGACTCTCCTTGATGTGTTTGCCCTGTCTGACATACCTGACCTGTGTAATCCTCTCTCTCCGTTGGCAGAGGGTGAGCCCATTGAAGCCATCGCCAAGTTTGACTACGTCGGGCGCTCTTCCCGAGAGTTGTCTTTCAAGAAGGGCGCCTCCCTGCTGCTGTATCAGCGGGCTTCAGAAGACTGGTGGGAGGGGCGGCACAACGGCATCGATGGCCTGGTGCCACACCAGTACATCGTGGTCCAAGACATGTGAGTGTTTTCATCGAGCGTCATTTAAGATGTGAAAATCAATGTATCCTATCAGCATCAAGCTCATGAGAGAAAGCCACTGAACTATCTTCGGTTCTTTTTTTCATCTAGCACCAACATCAAGATACAAATGTATTTTTTCTTTATAACTATTATATTCCGCTAACTTGCACATGCTCCGGTGCTTAACATGTCAGATTTTTTGCAGGAGTAATGTTAACCATGTCACTTTGAGCGTGCTAGCATGCTGATATTAGCATTTAGCTCAAAGTAAACCTTTGCTTCAGTAAAGCCTCACAGACTCAACACTCTAAGGGCCGTCCACACCAAGAATGAGACCAGAAGGATAAATATACACGTTAACAATGTTAGCATCCACCCTGATGAACAATACCCTACTGTAAACTGTGGCCTCACACACAAGCTACACCTGTTACTGCTGTACGCTGCCAAGACAAAGAAAGTAAGATTAGGATATAAATCATACGATTAAGAAAACTGCAGTGTGCGAAAAAGTACACGTCCCACCGTCCGGGACGTGTTATTTACAATATCGGACAAGTAGATCTTTCAATTGACTTGTCCGGCGGACAAGTGACGTTTTTCGCCCTGATTTATTGAAAAATTATTGATAAATTCAGTTTACAAAAGGCAGAACTCATTCGCAAATTGTACGTGTCCACCATTGTTCGTTTAGAAATGTTAGTTTCGGTTCTGCTTGTCGATTCCTAAGGAAATGCATCTCGCCGCTTTCTGTACAGTTAGACGGGGGCGGGGCGGGAAGTGTAGCACAGTGGCAGAGTTGGGAAGCAAAACTCGGTTCCGAGTAGGAACAAGAAATAACAATTGTCCGGTCCCGGGATTGATAAGAGTTGTGAGGACAGGAGGCCGAGCCCCGCGGACCGCAGCTCTCTCTCTCTCTATGCTCCGTATCAGCTAATCGCTGCACGGTGCGGCTCAGCGTCTCTCTCTCTCTCTCTTTCTACACACAGCGGATCTGCTGCCCGTTTAACAGCCTCATCTTTGTCAAACTTTCTTATGTTCTTTCTTTAACGCGTAATGAAGGCTATCTTAATAGCCTTCATTACGCGTTAAAGAAAGAACATAAGAAAGTTTGACAAAGATGAGGCTGTTAAACGGGCAGCAGATCCGCTGTGTGTAGAAAGAGAGAGAGNCCCTGTTTTTGCAAGGGCTGAATCTGAGAAGTCTTCTTCGCTGCTTTTGTGGCAGACTACAGCGCCACCTACAGGCCTGGCATATGTACTACAGCGTCTCCAGCGCTTTCGAACGGCAATGGCCGTGGCTGTTGCCCATATAGGCGGAGCTCCTCGTTTCTGACGTCAGAGATATTTCAAATCTGGATCAGTCTGTATCAGATCCGTTGCAGCCCCGTTTGTAGAGATTTGGGTATGGAGGCAAAGAGAGAGGGTTGTGTTTTCTGACACTAGGTGAGATCCCTGACACACCGGGGACACATATTCATGTATAAAAGACGTACAAAAGTGCATTTTGCATGATAGGTCCCCTTTAAGCACTTTGGTACACATATTTGCTTTTTTCTTGTTAGGTACTGTCAATTATAATGCACAATACACATAAGAATCATCTTTTTCAAAACACTGCTTTGGAAAACACATCAGTTCAAAATGGAAAATGTTCAGTTCTTGTGAATTGTACAGATAATGAAAATATTCAGAAAATGCCATATTTTTCATTTTGGTCCCTTACAGTAATGGTTAATGAGACATTGCAGTCCAACAGTGCAGCTATAGAGCCGTGGGAAACCAACCTGGTGATATAGGCCTCAGAGACCCTGATGTCAGAGGGCGAACCCAAGTCTTTCCCCGAGCATTTCTCCTCTCCGGCGTGGCCGCTGCTGGCTTCGCTGTCAGCCTTCTGACTCAGAGTGTCTGAGAAACTGTCATCTCTGAGGACAGGGACACAGAGTGACATTGAGACATGGAAAGAGCAAGAGGAAGTGACAGAAAAGACGAAAAAGGACTAAAAAAGACTAAATCAGCAAACCAGTCCATCTTTCATATTTGCATGGTTCTTAGATGACAGTATTTGGTATCAGTTTTCTGTGAGTCAGCATGTCTCCCTCCCACCCTTCCCCCCCAGCCTCAAGGTCCCCAGAGTCAGATGAGTCATATTCCGGTGATATACTGTGACACGCACATGCCCACACACAAGCCAGCTGAGTGGGTTTCAGTGAGGTGTGTGAGCAGCAATCAGAGCCTCTGATGATGTGTACTATCCGACATAAAAACACACTTACTTATTGAGTGTATCCGCATGAAAGCACACACACAGAGAGGCAAAGCAAGGACGAGCATCTATCCAGCGGTAAACAACATTTCGAGAAAGTTGCTGGAGTGGGTCTCTCAGAGGTTCTATTCTGGGCTCTTTTATTGAACAAGTGAAGATCAAAACCCTGTGTGCTCCTCTGCCTGCTCTGTTTAAGTAGAGAGCAGGATGTTACTACGCAGGGGCACAACCTGTACAGCTGTAAATCCCCCCTCCCCCCCACTCTTTCATTAACTAAGAGGACACCCCACCAGCAGTGCCCCTCATGGTGAATTATTGATAGAGGCACATTGACGGCATGGGAAGGAACAGAAGAGGAAGGGAAGGGGAAGGAATTCTAAATGGCCGTTTAGTCGGCCAGCTACTAAGTGATTGGAGTGATTTTGTTCAGGTCCTAACGAGACAGTGAATCCAGTCCATTAGGCACAAACTGTCCAAACCGCTGTATTCTCGTTATAGCTGAGAATGACTGAAGGGCTGGTTGAGCACCCTAGAGGTGGAGAAAGCTCCAAAGAGACCGCAGCGTTCAGGACAAACATGTCTTAAGGTCCTTGATGCATGAGCCGATGGCCCATAACCTCCTATAGAGCCGTAAATCAATAAGGACAAGTGTGTTGTTTAACCATCAGAGATCTCATCAGGGAGAGCTGTTCCTTAAAGCATATCTAAGGCTCTGATTGGAGTAAGGGCGGAATGTTTCTTCAGTGTACCACCTGTAGGATTTTTTAAAATTATGTAATGACAAAAGACCCTCTTCACAAAGAATGATAACGTAAAATATAACTAAAAGTTTTAACTCAAGTGGATTGCAGAGTCCACGCCACAACTCTAAAGACAAACTATATTGCTGGGATTGCTTTAAAAAAACAATTTAATGAAAGACAAACAGTGACAGCCAATCAAAATCCATCCCAAAACGAAGGTAAGGCAAATAAGTGTACTTATTGTAATTATAAGTGACTCACTTTTAAATGGTTTTCAGTGTGAGAAAAAGTTTTTAGAGAGTACTTGTCCATGGACAAGTGAGTTTGGCAATTTACTTGTCCGAATACATTTTTCACTTGTCCAGAATGGACACAAATTGGGGCCACTGGAATCTTCTTCTTCTCCATCGTATTTTACATTTTGCCACGGTTTTACGACACCGCTAACGTAAGTGAGCGGTGAGATTTTACTGCATCACACATAGGGTTGGGTATCGTTTGGATTTTAACGATTCCGGTTCTGCTTTTCGATTCCAGTCATTTTCGGTTCTCGATTCCGGTTCTTTGAGAGGGTAAAAATAAGTCCCATGAAAAACTGGGAGAAAAATATATTTATGAAAACATTAAGTCAAATCTGTATTCCTATTTACAAATCACTTCATACTGTTTAATCTGTTACGGTTATTGAATACAATTATATAAAAATAATCTCTGCATTGTTTAGTTAGTTTTAAGTGGTGCAGTTTGACAATGTACAATTGGCCCAGTCTCCTCTGATGTTACACTGCAACCTGCCTGTGAGACAGAGTCCAACCACACATGTCCAACACATAGGCCTTATAATAATAATAATAATACATTATATTTATAGCCTATAGGCCTAGCGCTTTTCTACAACTCAAAGACGCTTGCACGCTTACACATGTCCTACAATACACATGCTGCAGCTGCCCAGCTGCTCACTGTTTGTAAAAGTAAATAAATAGTATTTTCATTTCAATAATGTACTTTCTATACCCTGCTTCATAAACAATACTGACATCCCTGTGCTCCTCCGAGTCTGGGGGTCCGGGGATGTGAGGACAGCGCGAGGACACAGGGAGGCTGCTTCACTTCATAAAGGAAATGGCGGTCAATATTAACAACACAGGAGCTAAAATGCTTAATAACCTTCATTACATGTGAGAGAAAGAACATAAGAAAGTTTGACAAAGATGAGGCTGTTAAACGGGCAGCGGATCCGCTGTGTGTAGAAAGAGAGAGAGAGACGCTGAGCTGCACCGTGCAGCGATCAGCTGATACCGAGCATAGAGAGAGAGCTCTGCGGTCCGCGGGGCACGGCCTCGCCTCCTGTCCTCACAACTCTTATCAATCCCGGGACCGGACAATTGTTATTTGTTCCTCCTCAGAACCGAGTTTTGCTTCCCAACCCTGCCACTGTGCTACACTTCCCGCCCCTCCCCTCCCCGCCCCGCCCCGCCCCGCCCCCGTCTAACTGGACAGAAAGCGGCGAGATGCATTTCCTTAGGAATCGACAAGCAGAACCGAAACTAACATTTATAAACGAACAATTGTGGACACGTACAATTTGCGAATGAGTTCTGCCTTTTGTAAACTGAATTTATCAATAATTTGTCAATAACATCGGAGCGAAGAAACGTCCACTTGTTTGCCGGACCAAAGTCAATTGAAGAGTCTTACCTTGTCACGATATTGTAAAATAGACACGTCCCGGACGGTGGGACGTGTACTTTTTCGCACACTGCCTTATTTTAACAAAACCTAAATTGTGCCGCTGTGTTTCCCTAACTACTACTACTTTCTATTCTTGTCTTTTTTATCTCCCCCCCTCAGTAACACCCCAGTGTGGGCAGCACCTATGGACCAGGACTACAGCCAGGACCTACACCCCTCAGACGCACACGCTTCATGCTCTAACAGTGCTCCCAAGTAACAGTGGCACTGGCATCCTGCCTTCACCCACCACCCCTCGTTTCTCTGCCCCCACCCACGAACGCCACGCACCCCACGAAACCTCGAGAGCCCTGCCAGCGTCAGGCTCACATCAAGTACGACTCAGACCAGTTTACTCCCAGCGTCCACCCCTCACCTGACCGACCTGCTTGAACTCAGTAGAGCCGCCACGGTGACCCTCATCCCCGAGGCCCACAAGATCCTCTATTGTCACCCTCATCTCTCCCGAGTCGTCATGAGAGCCTCCTTTCAAGGACTTGCACTTCGACAGTGCTGCCATCTGTGTGTGTAACAGAACATAAAAGGAGCCGAACGTGGGCGTGGTCCTCATCGACCCCATCGGCGAGCTCAGGAAGCGTTTTGCAGCGTGGCTTCAGCGCTGTCAACCGGCGCTCGGCAGACGGCTCGGAGCCTCTTGCCTGGAGGACGAACTGGACTCATCGGCCGAGCTCAGACGTCAAGCAGGAGGCAGAGAAGCGACTTCGAGGCAGCTGCGCTCTCCTCGCTGAA
The DNA here is from genome assembly GCF_000735185.1 of Notothenia coriiceps. Taxonomy (NCBI): domain Eukaryota; kingdom Metazoa; phylum Chordata; class Actinopteri; order Perciformes; family Nototheniidae; genus Notothenia; species Notothenia coriiceps. Next base: position 491,492 of record NW_011348523.1, read on the forward strand.
GGAAACTGGAGTAGGAGGGGTGAGCCGTGCCAGACAGCTCATCACTTCCTCCTGCAGTATCAATGCACCAACCCCTTTTCACCCATATCAGTCCTGGACGATGACTAGTGACGGCGGTGGGGCCAAGCGGGGCCATGTGCCGCCTGTGTAGTGAGGAGAGGGATACAGCGACTGCTACCATGGCCCTGAACTATCTTCGGTTCTTTTTTTCATCTAGCACCAACATCAAGATACAAATGTATTTTTTCTTTATAACTATTATATTCCGCTAACTTGCACATGCTCCGGTGCTTAACATGTCAGATTTTTTGCAGGAGTAATGTTAACCATGTCACTTTGAGCGTGCTAGCATGCTGATATTAGCATTTAGCTCAAAGTAAACCTTTGCTTCAGTAAAGCCTCACAGACTCAACACTCTAAGGGCCGTCCACACCAAGAATGAGACCAGAAGGATAAATATACACGTTAACAATGTTAGCATCCACCCTGATGAACAATACCCTACTGTAAACTGTGGCCTCACACACAAGCTACACCTGTTACTGCTGTACGCTGCCAAGACAAAGAAAGTAAGATTAGGATATAAATCATACGATTAAGAAAACTGCAGTGTGCGAAAAAGTACACGTCCCACCGTCCGGGACGTGTTATTTACAATATCGGACAAGTAGATCTTTCAATTGACTTGTCCGGCGGACAAGTGACGTTTTTCGCCCTGATTTATTGAAAAATTATTGATAAATTCAGTTTACAAAAGGCAGAACTCATTCGCAAATTGTACGTGTCCACCATTGTTCGTTTAGAAATGTTAGTTTCGGTTCTGCTTGTCGATTCCTAAGGAAATGCATCTCGCCGCTTTCTGTACAGTTAGACGGGGGCGGGGCGGGAAGTGTAGCACAGTGGCAGAGTTGGGAAGCAAAACTCGGTTCCGAGTAGGAACAAGAAATAACAATTGTCCGGTCCCGGGATTGATAAGAGTTGTGAGGACAGGAGGCCGAGCCCCGCGGACCGCAGCTCTCTCTCTCTCTATGCTCCGTATCAGCTAATCGCTGCACGGTGCGGCTCAGCGTCTCTCTCTCTCTCTCTTTCTACACACAGCGGATCTGCTGCCCGTTTAACAGCCTCATCTTTGTCAAACTTTCTTATGTTCTTTCTTTAACGCGTAATGAAGGCTATTAAGCGTTTTAGGTTCAGTGTGTTTTTAATATTTGGACCGCCATTTCCTTTTATGAAGTGAAGCAAGCCTTCCCTGTTCGTTGTGTCCTCGCGCTGTCCTCACATCCCCGGACCCCCGAGACTTGGAGGGGAAGCACAAGGATGTCAGTATTGTTGTTATGAAGCAGGTATAGAAGAGTAGCTACCATATTTGAAATGAAATACTATTTATTACTTTTACAAACAGTGAGCAGCTGGGCAGCATTGTGTATTGCAGGACAGTGTGTCGAGAGTGCAAGCGTCTTTGAGTTGTAGAAAAGCGCTAGGGCCTTTAGGCTATAAATATAATGTATTATTATTATTATATATTATTTAGCCTATGTGTTGGGATGTGTGGTTGGACTGTGTCTCACAGGCAGGTTGCAGTGTAACATCAGGAGGAGACTGACCAATTGTACATTCTCAAAACTGCACCACTTAGGAACTACTAAAACAGCAGAGATTATTTGTATATAATTGTATTTCAGTATCCGTAAGAAATTAAAACAGGTATGAAGGTGATTTGTAAATAGGAATACAGATTTGATTAATGTTTGTTCATAAATATAGTTTTTCTCCCAGTTGATGTCATGGAACTTGATTTTTTACACCTCTCAAAAGAACCGGGAATCGAGAACCGAAAATAACAGGGAATCGAAAAGCAGAACCCGGAATCGTTCAAAATCCAAACGATACCCAAACCCTATGTGTGGATGGCAGTTAAGAATCTTACCGCTCACTTACGTTAGCGGTGTCGTAAACCGTGGGAAAATGGTAAAATACGATGGCGAAGAAGAAGATTTCCAGTGCCCAATGTTTTGCCATTTCTGGACAAGGTGAAAATGTATTCGGACAGTAAATGCCATGACTTGGTTGA
>NW_011348524.1:0-1253 GCF_000735185.1 Notothenia coriiceps
CCTTCCCGGGCCGGCCGATATGAAGCATGACCAAGACACACCATCTGACTCAGGGGTCCCACCGCGGGCCCCGCAGCGGGGTGGAGGTTCCGGGCTAGAACCTCCCCACCGCGAAAATATAACACTGTGCAGACGTGCAACATTCTATATATATATATATATATATTATATAAATCGCACTGACACTTATATAATATATATAATAAGTGTCAGTGCGATTTTATTTTGTATTAGCGTGCATTTCCTGTTCGGAAAGTGGCGCTGTACTGAGAGTAAACTTAGGGTCTCCAACACTAAGTAAACAATATTTATATTATATATATATATATATACACATATGTATATAATAAGTGTCAGTACGCTGTACTGATAGTGGCAATTTTATTTTGTAATTCTTAGAATGCACTTCCTCTCCTGAGAGTGGAGGTGTCCTCAGAGTGGAGGTGTCCTTAGACTGGCGCCTGCAGGCCGAATCCCATGTCTTTTTCAGCAGTGTAAACCGAAGCCGTACTGAAATAACAGAGAGATCTATGTGCCTTTCTCTCCGCAGATGAGTCAACCCTCTTCTCCTACTCATATCTTGTTATATATATTGTGAATTACAGACTGCAACAAATATTTGTGTTTTCTTTATCTCAACAGTTTTGAATGCCAAGCTTATGCATGTAAGATTCTCAGTACAACAGTATTAATATCCCCAATCTATCTTCCCCTTCATATATTACCGATATGGTAATCAGGTATCACCTGTTGTTCCCACAGTAAGTATCAACATACTGTACATTTCGGGGTTTGCTATACACAGGTACAATTTAATACTCAATATGCAGTGTTTAAGTTGCACTGCTATGGGGTTCCCAGTCAAAGCAATCACAAAAGATGGACTTTGGTCATGAAAAGGCATCTTTGGAGTTATTGTTTTCACTGTTAAACAACCATGTTTGCCAATCAATACATATCTGATGTGACTGAGGCAGGAGTCATGTTCACAAGTAACTTGATGAATTCAAGTTTTGTTCACCTTTCAATTTAGTTGACATAGCATCTGCAGGTTTAGGTAGGAAATGATTCTATTATGCTCCTTTTGAAGTTCATAATTGTATTTTGGCCTTCTACTGGGACATGTCTCCATGCTTTAATGTTCAAAAAGCTCTTTATTTTTCTCATACTGCCTGTGCTGTAGCACCTCTTTTCACCCTCTGTCTGAAACCAGAGCCCAGTCTGCTCTGATTGGTTAGCTGGCCAGCTCTGTT
>NW_011348525.1:0-7948 GCF_000735185.1 Notothenia coriiceps
AAACACTTCAGACGTTTTTTATATATTTGTATATATCTGAGACCTATGCTACTGCCTAAAAATAGCATGATAGGTGACCTTTAAAAAAGAAAAAGTAGTTTTGAGGTACCTTCACTGAGTATTCTCAGTTTATGCTACTCTATACTTCTCCTCCACTACATTTTAGAAGCCAATATCGTATTTGTTAATCCATTACATTTATTTTACAGCTTTATTTACTTTTTTGGTATGGATTATTAGCTAACACAAAGTCTAAATCAATTAAATACATTTTTACATATATGTTTAGGTTAATATATCCAGCTGTCGTATATAAAGCTATTCAAATTAGCTCCACCTTTACCGGTTGTGATAAAAACATAATGGTAACGCAGTAACTAGTGATTCTGAAATGGGCCATTAAGCATGAGGAGTACTTTGACTTTTGGTACTTTAAGTATGTTCTGAAGCTAATACTTTTGTACTTTTACTTAAGGTAAAATGCTTGACTTTTCCGCTTAAAAAAAACTACTTTTGAAATCTAGTATTGCTACTTTTACTTGCGTACAGGATCTGAGTACTTCTTACGGCAGCTCATTGTGGAATAGCCTCTCAACTGAGACACGGGGTTGTCCCACTCTCAATAGCTTTAAAAGGTCAACTCAGAGAATGGATGAGAAACAAACAGACGTGTAATCACCGCTAAATGCACTTTAACACAGGGGTATCTCCTCTTGCACCTTACATGTCGTAGCTGCTACATTGTAGTGCCATGTGGTAAATACTTGTGTATGCTGCTCTTGCTCTCTTGCACTTTTTGCATATCATGTATTTTGTTTTTGCTATGTTTGTAAAATGTAATTTTCTTAAATGTTTTATGTGAGGGACTGCAGATGGAAATGAGCTCGAAGCTACATCTGGCACTGTTACGCTTGACACGTTTGAATGTTTTAAGTGTTCATTACTGTGCATTGTCCCTGCCAAATAAACGATTAAATAAATTTAAAAAAAGATATGGAAAATCCACCCAAATGACCCCAGAAGTGGATTTTTTACTAAACCTCTCTAAAAAGGTCAAATTTCACTTGTTTTGCATCAATCTTGATAGAGGGTACTTCTTATATGTTGTAGTTTGGATTCCTAAAGCTTTTAGTCTACTAACCCATCACTCAAGGGTGGTTTTCACGTTAAGTAATGTTTTGTTTTTGGACGGACACAATTACATTTTATCATCTGAATTCACTTTAAAATAAAAACATCTATATTGATTCAGACTTTTCTACATCCAACTCACAGGTTTATCATTACTTTGAGAAAAAAGATTATTAATTTACCCCCTTTAGAAGGGAAGATATGGTCATTTGTTCTGGGAATGTCATTTTCGAGCCTGAGACCTGAAAAACAGGCTCGGGGCTTAACAGGTTGAAATCCACCAATCAGAAGAGAGTTCTCTCGTCAACCCGTACTCACCATGTTTGCTTTCCCCTCTTCTTTCGTCCAGGATTTGGAAGATGATCATTCCTGCGCCTGCCCTCAGGGCTTCTACGCGAAAAACTGTGAGATTATCGCCATGACTTGTGCAGATGGGCCGTGTTTTAATGGAGGAACATGTGTGGAAAACGTCTCCGATGGATACAGCTGCCGATGCCCGACCGGGTTCATGGGATCAAACTGCGAGAAGAGAATCGACAGATGCAGCAGCAACCCCTGCGCTAACGGTACGAAACACCTCAATATCAATATTAACAAGAAGGAAAGGAATTCAAAAACACCCGGATCTCTTTTTTGGTCCACTCCTGTCAGTACTTGCCAGCTAGGTTACATTTTTACAGAATCCACAAAACAACAGCCTGGCCTTTTTTGTTTGTGTCGGCTGATACAACTCTGTGATAATCTAGAAGTTCAGACATGTAGGCGGCCGACATTCATCCACTTCCTGTAATCAGTTTCTCCTCCATTTCCCTGTGAAGCAGATATTGATGTATGTCGAGAGTCTTGGCTTTGTGCCTTTTCCGCTTTGTGAGAATTAGAGGATTGAATTGTGTTTGAGGGTTTTTGTTTTTAGAAGCTGTGAGCTACTTGAAATCTTACCTGTGTTGTTGGTATACTAGTTGGAGGTTTGCCAAGCAGCCAAAGTGTCCTGCTACTACTGGAGAACTAGAAACTGTTATGCAGGTTAAACAAAGATTATGTAACCATGGATCCAAAGCGAAGATTGAGCTGCAAAAGTGGTTGAGGTGTTTTTTTATAGTTTTCTTATCTGGTAGTTCATCTGCTTATAGATCTTGACTTGGTTCACCTGCTGCAGGCTGTTTAGAAATATTTAGACATTTTTCTCACAGTTCGTGACACATACCAACCGGTTGAACGCTGTTCATCATGAAGGGTGTTGAAGGGTTATCTTGCATTAAGTTGGAACAGTATGTCATTTAATAACAGTACTGATCTGTTTTGTAACATAATAGAACAGTGATTGCCTCAGTGCAAAGGCAACTGCTTGAAAGCAAGGACTAATAAGTTAGAGTTGTTTGATGATAGTTAACCCATTACGGTCAATGTGAAAGAAACTCACATTTCTCCCAGAATGCAGACATGATGTTTGGGTTTAAAGCTTCTCATCAGATATCTGAATGCATGTCAAACTCCTCGATTGTCACGTAGGAGCCGCTGAACTCGTCTTATCTTCAGTCTGTCAACATCAGCACGTCTTACCTCATTGTTGCAGCCACAAACACGTCTGTTTTTAGCAGGAGTTTATCTGTCTTTCTCTACCTGGTTGCACTGTTTCTGGGCAGAAATCCAGCACTGGCAACCGTTCTCAGCTAACCACGGTTCATTCTCAATGGAAATGCTTGGTCTTGTGTGCCAAAAAAAAAGTTTAACAAGAGAACTCAGTCCGTTGCACCTCGCTTTGGCACGCAAACTGTTTGTGCACCATGTTTGGATGCACGTTTACTGCAGGTAAATTGCTCTTTTATAAAGCATACCATTAGTTTCCATTGGGTGACATGTGGTGGAACAAGTTTCTGCAAGTTTAATTTGGAATTCTTTCAACTATTAAGGGTTGTTACAAATCAGGTATTAAAAGCTTAAGAGTAGGGATGTTTTTACAACCTCCTCCACCTGTTCTCATGTATTTTCTGTTGAAGCAGACAGATAATCAGGATCAGACGGCTCCTTACAACAAAAACTTAATCACCTGAATGTTACACAGTTATCGTTTTGAGTTGTCTCTGAGGGTCCCAGCTCAGTTTTCAGTCGTCCCATAGGTCCTCATTAGTCTGCAGAAACCCGCCGCCTGTTTATCTTCAATCTGTAATCTTTCCTACCTCTCAGCGAGCTTCACAGGGGGAAAAAAGCCTCTCATAACTGCAGAGTGGTTGCTGGTAACTTCGCTCTGTTTACAGTGTTGCAACACATCAGCTGCACAGAACAACCAAATATGGAGCTGATACACGAGTTTGTTTTTACAGCGTTTATTCTGCAGATTGAGTCTGAGTGTGTCGACCCCACAGTCGTTGCAAAACCAGTGTCCTCTCGCCTACTTCCTTTCCAAGTTAAATGTCAAACAGAAATGGGTTTGCAAGCTTTAAACCAAGCGATCATTTATGATCTCCATACAAATAATCGTGGGAAATTAGATAATTCTGTGGATTACTGCTGGTCTGTTCCTAATTCACAAAAAGCTCTTCAGTGTTTTATAGTAAACTCCACTGATACTGGAAAACATTCCCTCAGGATGTTTCTAATCACACACACATGTCACTCCTGCTGAGTGTCAGCTGTTGAGAGGAAATGTAATAAACATGTGTTCCTCCCTCTTCGCCCCTCTCTCTTTTTTAGTGCTAATGCTAATATTAAGTCTCGACTCTGGCGCCCCACAAGGCTCCATCCTTGGTCCTCTGTTTTTTGAATTCACATGCTGTTAAAAATATGTAATCTAATATGTTTGGATCTGCCCATTTTATTTAGTTTACATACTTAACTCCTATCTCTCTCTCTCTATATATCTCTATCTATCTATCCATCTATCTCTCTCTCTCTATATATCTCTATCTATCTATCTATCCATCTATCTCTCTCTCTATCTATCTATCTATCTATCTATCTATCTATCTATCTATCTATCTATCTATCTATCTCTCTATCTATCTATCTATCTATCTATCTATCTCTCTATCTATCTATCTATCTATCTATCTATCTATCTATCTATCTATCTATCCATCTATCTATCGTCTATTCTTTATGTAAATATATTTAACATGTTCAAACAAATGCACAACTTTTTACTTTGCTATCTTGTTTTAATAATTACTTTATCACTTTATTTTTGTTGATTAGTATTTTAATTGAATGAAAAAGAAAAGTGCAATATCTTATCTTTATCTTTTTAAGCTTGCATTTTTAACTAAACTCTCCTCTGCCTTTCTCTCTAAAGGTGCTCAGTGTCTGGAGCCCGGTAATCCAGACATGTGCCAATGTCGCCCCGGTTTCTCGGGCCTTCGCTGCGAAACAAACATCGACGATTGCTCCAGCAACCCTTGCCGAAACGCCGGCACCTGCGTGGACGGCATCAACGATTTCACCTGCACGTGCACGCTCGGATTCGCCGAAAAAGATTGCTCCGTGCGAACCAGTCCCTGCGACCAGTTCCCGTGTGAAAACGGTGGGAAATGTTTCACACATTACACCGGCCCAGTGTGCCAATGTCCAATGGGTTTCATGGGTGCTAGATGTGAATACAACCAACCAACTGCAACTCCTCCAGATAAGGATTCGTCTCCAGCGTTGATCGCCGCCATCGCTCTTGGTATCGTGACGTTAATTCTGCTCGTTGTTGTTGGCGTTCACATTATGAGGCAGCTGCACCGCGGCTGGAAGCTAACGGCTATCACCCGGTCGGTGAAGAACGACCTGGAGGCGGTGAACAATCGCAACGCAATGATTGGTGGACTACCAGGGTCACCACTGAGGGAAAAGGAGGCCTTCCTCATACCTGGGGGGCAACTTAAAGTGTCCAATAAGAACGCAGCGCTGGTGGAGAACGGTGGAGACAGCATGGGTATTTTCAGAAACAAGATGGCGGACTGTAACTTGGCTAAAGAAGAGCAACGCCTGGCCAAGTTTGACCTGTAAGAACCTAATGATAGTTTCAAGTTTCATCCTTTCTTTGTCTCCTTCTCTGAAATCTCATCTGTTCTGTATACAAATGACTTCTTGTGAAATGTTTCCAGAGTAATAACTCCATCTCTCTGTTTTCTCCTGCAGTAAAAAGCGTGACTCGACAATCATCGTTCCTCCTCTTGGGTTCGGAAAGGACAGTCTTTATCAACCGGTTTACATCATCCCGGAGAAGATGGAGCAGTGTGTGTTTGCTACTGAGGTGAGGACCGAATACCAACACAACCACACAAAACAATTCATATAAATGAAGCTGTGTTTGTTCAATTTGACCCATCAGAAATCGTCCTGTACGCTCACGACTAACCGCTGTTTCTCTCTCTCTCTTCTCAGGTTTAACCTCCACACCAACTTTCACGCTGAAGACCTCAAACTTCGACATCCAGAGGATCTATTCTACACATGATATGTTATTTAATATTTATTACTGCTGCTCAATGGAAAGAAACAAAAAGAAAAAGGACTTGTTTTCTGCTTCGATATTGACAATGATCGGATGACAATGATTCTGAAATGAAAAGAAAGAAAGAAGAAGAGAGAGGAGGGAGTGAATGTCCGGCGTCATTTGCACTATTTATCTTTTTTTATACTTTTGAATCTTAATATAATATCCCTGTCTGTGTATCTGTATTTCTTTTGGATGAAACGTGAACAAGAAAAATACTTTACAACCAATCGGAAAGACCGGTGCCTTAGCTTCCTTATCGTCGCGTGTCCTGTACAATCTCCTAATCATCAGATTTCTACAAGAAATGGAGACGGAAACTTTTTGATCCGAAGTTAAACCACCTGAACTTTTCCCGTCTGAAAGCTGAAGTGGACAGCTCTGTGACTCCGTCCATTTTCGTCTCTGTTTTGCTGTCTTTGAAAGTGAAGCATCACATCGTGGCCTGTTAGAAGAAACCTTACAATCCTGCAGACTCTGAAGTGCCTCTTCTGCAACCGGACTCCAATCCAATGACTTTAATCGTGTCACAAATCCTGTATTTTACGAGACCAGGAAACATGTATCACTGGAGACATTTATTTTAAACTGTGATGTTTCAGGTGAATCAGGGAGAGTTCGTAACTCCATCAACCACCAGCTGTTTCCCACACGTTCACCTCATGAACAGATAATCTACCTTTTGACAATTTATAAAATATATATGAAAAGAAAAGTAGGCTGGATGAAGGTCTAGCCAAGCTGGATTCATCTTGCAAATCATATCATCGTTTTTCCGTTTGTCTTCCTGTGATTCTACCACGTTTATTTTTATACCAAGTTTATTTTTTTATGAATCAAAAAGCTAAAACTTGCTGCCTTTATAAACCACTGCAAGTTATTTTAAAACAATTTAAAATACACCAGCTTCTGTTCTGCATCGCAGGCACAGCTCCGGGTGTTAAGTGGTTATTTTTTTAAAAAAAAAAATACCTTGAAGGACCACGGAGAGAGTTTTTTATTCCTTTTTTTAATTACCTAATCTATTTGATACCAAAAATACGTGTCGTTTCTGTGTAGTCGTGTCTTTGTATTATCTTCGTTAATTTAAGAAAGCAATGCAATGTGTACATATCTTCCAGAAAATAGTTTTTCCCTATTTAATTTAGACTTTTTGTAAATAATTGTGTATTTATGAAAGAGAATTGTATATATGTCTATGTTATTGTCTCTGTCAGAATCAAGAAATATATTTTTTCAGAAATAAATTAGTAAAATAACGTCATTGTGTTGTTTCATTTTCTTACACTTGTCACATATTGACTCAATTCATTCAAGATTCAAAGGTTTTATTGGCATATGCACATAAGCTACATATCGATGTATAAAAGACATCAAAAAGGTTAGCTCTGAGTGTTAGCCATGCTAATGTAAACACCGACCATATTACGTTTTTTTTTTCATTTTACGTGTTTTGCTCAAAATCCCAAACAGATCACCCATTCTAGCCATGCCTCATATCCCTCTATTTCACTTCCTGTTTCCAAAGTGCTGATTCTGGGTATAAACAGGTCTCTCTTGAGATATCTGTATAAATAAAGGCAAAATAAAAAAATTAAGCTTTTTTTTTTTACGGAAATAAAATAAGAGGGGGCGGAGCTTATGCCGGCTCATGCGAGACCTGGCAGATATTGTCTAAAATGCAAGGATTATTAGATCAAGGATTATCTCTGAAACAGTATGGAGCTCAAAGGCTTTCTCTCTTGCCGGTTATACCACAAGGTGAGTTCCTTTTTACTTCCTGCTTCTTCACACACATGCTCTCCAGTACAGGTTAGCTCTGAGTGTTAGCGATGCTAATGTAAACACCGACCATATTACGTCCAAAACAGTCGGGCATTGTTTCTGATAGCAACGTTTCTGATAGGGCCGTGGGTCCACATTTCAGATATTACGTCATATCGGATGCAAATCTGGATCAGCTCCGTTGTTCCCCCGTTTTTAGAGATTTGGGTACGGAGGAAAAGAGAGAGGGTTTTATTTCCTGACGCTGCGTGAGTTCCCCGACACACCGGGGACACATGTTGATGCAGAAAAGACATCAAAAAGTGCATTTTGCATGATAGGTCCCCTTTAACTAATAATAACAATAATCACATGAAAAAACCCAGGAAACTAGGCGTTTTGGGTCCGACAGATTGAATAAGAGGAGACGCTCCACCAAGTACATACATACCTATTATTATTATTTATTACATATTTGTTTTATCCCCCTGGAGTAATCACTGCACTTTGCGTGTATTTGTTGTCGTATGTTGTGATGTTTTGGTTTTGATGGCACCTTTTAAAAGGGAGAAGCTT
>NW_011348526.1:0-6368 GCF_000735185.1 Notothenia coriiceps
ATATCAGTTAAAATAAGTGCTTCAACATAGTTAACATTGCTGTAGGTATGTACAAATATTGATAGATGTCTTGTAATGCACTATTGAGGAATCTGCGACCATAGTTTTTCATTCATTACATAACTACACCGTTTGTATATATATGATATGTCAATAAACCTTAGAAAATCTTGAAATCTTGAAAGGGATGCGCAAAATACTCATTATATACAGTCTTTAATTAACTATTAGTAGAGAATAACGAGTAATGTATATATTTTATAGGGATCCTATTAATGTCTAATAATAAAAATAGTGAAATTCAATAACATGCTTTAACCACTAGGTGTCCCTTTATATCAGCTGTGCACCTTTATGGTGTAAATATAGCCTATCTACCAATTGGATCAAATATAAAAGTCAGCCGAATTAGTGTTGATACTGCCAAGAGACGTATTGTGTGAAAAGAAATGTAAGATGTTGTTTAATTGCTGATATATTTATGATCCACGTCACGTTTTCAGTGTTGGCGGCAGTTCCTCATGTTTGTCTAGAAGTCTTCTCATCAGGGCTCTATAAATAGAGAACTACAGCAGATATGTAATATTTAATGCAGCCGAACCGTGTATTACAATGCCGTTATGTGTTGACTTTCAAAGAGAAAAGCAAGCACACTCGGAATAAAGTATTATTTTATTTAAAAAAATAATGTTTCCGGTATTTGTTCATGACGATGTGATGTGAGATGTGAGACTGGAATTGCATAGGGGAAAATAACGTATCTATGCCACAATTTTAGATGCGGATTTTGTTAAACTAATGCGTTTGCGCCGTGGTCCAACACTATACATTGACGGGGAAGGGGGTAGCAATAAAGGTAACACCATTAAACAGTTACACAACATAACAGAAATAATATCGATAGCAGCGTTCCTAGCAACCACCTTGGTAACAATGAAAACGTTGTATAGACACAATTTCCTGAAGTAATCTTCGTAATAACTACCAAACTAAAGATCATGTACATCCACTGCACACATAATCTGAAATAACAAATCATATTTCTCGCATCAAATGACATCAAAACGCAATTTAATGGCCAAACTAACTTTAAAATAGGCATTTTCCACCGAGAATAAAACGAAGTTCGGCCATGTTTTTTTTTTCTGCAGGGAGAAATTTGAAGATCACGTGACATAGACGCCAGCCATTGGAATGAATGGTGAAAAAAAAACGTAGGGATCTTACAATTTCAGAGGCGTTTTTGTAGAAATACTACGTCCCAAGTTGTGGACCAACGTAGTTATTAGACGTTTTTTTATGAGACTGGGTTGGTAGCACCCACCATGCGTAAGTGTCCCTGAAAAGCAGCCATTCTGTTTCTGACCCTGACCTTTGACCACGACAGAGAAAGGCAGGAAAGGGGGAACATTCTCAAATATGTATCACAAATCATTTAGAAATAAAAGCCTTAATCTTCAGCGTATAGCATCTTCTCTTTCCTTGCCCTTTCAGCAGTATATCTATCATCCTTCCATGACGTTAATTGTAATTGAATAATAAATTAGGCATGTTGTTAAACCTTTTTTATGCTATCTGGGGCATGGAAGGGAGGAGGAGAGAAGAGGGCATAGGAGCAGGTTAATGAATAACTTGAGCTCAACCTGAGTTCAAGTTGGCTGTGCTCTGGAGTGACCAAACTATATTGTGTTGTGCCAGGTGAGCTATAGAGTGGTGCAATGCTAACGTATGTTTGTAGGCCGACCCAAAAGTTAGCATCACAAGGGCTCCCCTTCCCAGAAATAAATAGGATTTCGACATATTGCAGTCCTGTGCCCAACACACAGTTAGGATACTCACAAGTTTTGTTTAGCAGGATAATCTCCAAATATTACATTTACGCTTTGTGTTCAAGCGTAAATGCAATCTCCAGCAGTAAAAAGCTAACGTTAGACTATAAACAAAGTACTGAAGATGGCTAACATTCGGCATTGCGATGTTTAGCAGTTTATTAAGTCACTGAAACCGCCGGTTATACATAAAAGCTTTGGTTGTAGAACAAAACGTGAACATCTCTTAAATTTGGTTCAACCACAGACCATTATGTCAGGCTTCTGAACACAAACACGTTAAACAAAATCTGTTGACTTTGAGGACCGGAAGGGTAAAGGCTATGTCATTTCCAGGTTTTAGGACTTTCATCTCAATCTCTTCCTGTAAATCTTCCTATTTCTTCTGCATTGAGCTTAACCTGCAGGACCGTCAAACTGAAATTGGTTTTGTGTAACTAAAAACCATGTGGCCAGATTTTGGTGGAACTTAATGGTAGATTGTATCGGCCCAGAACCCGTTACGCTTTAGAGAAGAACTGAAAGACCTGGCAGTTAAATATTATTCTTTACCTTTATTGACATTGGGAGATAGAGCAGTGTCTTGGCGTACTTGTGCTCTCTGTGTGCTATTCCAGTTTTTTTTATTATAGGAACTTTTCTGTCTCAGGAATGCTTTTGGGCGAATGCCAAAAAAGCCTGTCAATGTTCAGTTGCATTTTCCCCCATGTGTATTAAGTTATTCAACTGGTATGCAAAACATCATGATTAAACATTTGCAATGAACAAAGCAGGGCTTATGTGTATCCGCCCTCATCATGAGATAATTAATTTTACACTTTGCTTCACATCATGCATCGTCCATGTCTAATAAATTATGTATTTCCCAGACGGGGAGCTGAGTTTTTCTGACATTGTCTTGACGCAATCTCGAAGCTGGAGGACTTTTAACTTACCTTATGTCTTCAAACGTCTCACAATCAGGTTTGGATTATTTTAGGATGAAAGATAGTTAACAACAAGAGGTCAAGGAGAGCGAAGGGCATGTTGAGACGGGGAAATAGACTGAAAACGGCAATGGTGAAGATGAAAGAGTGCAGATTAGGCAATAGACAAGGACGTTTGATGATATTTGACTCAAAAGCTTCATCAAACACAATTAACGCTGTGCAAAGTTTGCTCAGAGCTTCAAATGATTTCAGAGGGATATCTGTGTTCTCGGGGCAAATAGGATGTACTTCTTATTTGACGTTCATCAGCAGTTTACTTTATAATGTGTTTGTTCTTGCTGATGGGATTCACATACATATGAAAACACGTAATTGTCTGTCTACACAAGTATGCACCTGAGAAAGGTTAATAGAATAGGAAGGTAGCCATGGAAACGGAACGGGGTAGGGGTGTTTGTGTGTTCATGCAGGAGATATCCTCTTAAACTATGTCACAGCTGTTAAGAAGACACAGCTGCTGATTTGTCATTTCACTGCCTAAAATGGGCAATAATGTATGCTGGGGACGCATACAATGGTTATAGATGATGATAGAACATATTCTAATGAGTATTTGTATTGATGGTTTTAAATAACTTCATGTTCATGGCTCTCTCCCTTATATAGGAATACTTAATTGCCACTTTGTGTCATTTTGTTGAGGTCTTTTCTTTATTATTAAAGAAGACATATTCTGCTAATTTTCCGGTTCATATTTGTATTTAATGTCTCTACTGTGACATGTCTCCATGCTTTAATGTTCAACAAGCTCTTTATTTTTCTCATAATGCCTGTGCTGCAGAACCTCTTTTCACCCTCTGTCTGAAACCAGAGCGCAGTCTGCTCTGATTGGTTAGCTGGCCGGCTCTGTTGTGATTGGTCAACCGCTTACAGATGTATCTGAAATGTCCCACCACTTAGCATATCACGTACAATGGGATGGAGCGCTAGACAATAGAAGCGTGGATGTTACAAAGTGATGTCATTATGTCAAAGGAGTAAACAAAGGAGTCTAATCAAGACGTTTCAGGCCGGGCGGGGACTATGTGGGAGGGAACTTTCCGATTTAGCCTTTGCAGACCATTTATATGCACAAAAACCTATAGAACTCACTACAGGAAAGGGAAATCCCCAAAAAGCATTATAGGGCCTCGATGTCAGCTTTATTGTCCATTTATAGATACTGTACAAAGTTTTAGGACAAAAAAATGATCGAACTGCATGTAGTATGGCGTCAGCCCAGAGGAGAATACTGAAAAATGACCTTTCTCTTGTAAGCTATGTTGGTTGGGATCCAGCAAACAATCATGTTTAAAATATCATGCTATATACTCAATTATCCTCCAAAAGCTTGTGCACAAAGCTGACACGGAGACAGAATGTAGAGCAAAGATGCATAATTAACATGTATTCTGCATGCAATCAAAAAACTGCATGCAAGTACTTTACAACATCAGCATAATGCAAACACACAAATTGCTTGCATATTTTGTATTGGCTAATGCTGACTTGGGCAAAAACGTTGTACATTTTCATTGCACTTATAAAAGACGCATATCAGCCTGAGCTTATGTATAGTCCTAATGAGCAAAAATGTGCATTTTTACAACAAGAAGTAGGGTACGGTTAACATTATACCTGCTCAATAAGCGTGTCAGGCATGTTTATAAACAAATACATTAAACAATTGCGATATTACCATCAGCTAAAGTGTGTGTTAGTGCTAATAAGCATCTGCTAACATGCTAAACAAATGTCATGTGTGATGTCAATGTGAGGATATCTGCATTGTTCATTTCTTTAAATGCCAGATTAGTACTTTAATAACAAACTCTGTATACAATTCATTTGTAATGTGAGTAGACCCAACATGTCATTGGTTTCTAGCCTTTAGTTAACCCTAATTTACAGAATAATTTTCGAATTTAGCATCCTTTAGCAGGACATCAACAAGTTCTCCTATCTAAATGCAACAGTCGCATATTGTAGATGTGGTTAACGTTGTTAAACTTTGCACTTTGGTTTGATTTAGGAAACGATCATGGTTCGAATTAAATTAGGGTTAGGGCCTCCTAGGCATCCTTGGTAAAAGTAATGTCACCTAAATCCCTCCACCTCTCCCGTCAGGAATACCACCAGTAGAGGTCGGCCCCCAACAAACGTATATATGATTTGTTGTAAGACCAATGGGTTCATTTTTTACAGGACACTGTAAATCTGTCAAAGACCTGACTGTTGAGCGTAACAGGTCAGTATGTGGAACACACCCCCTTCCAAAAATAGGAGCTAAGGAATCAGCTGATCATTACACTTAACTAATTGATGGCCTGGCCACTGTCCCCTGACGAAAAGCTACCATGGCCACACACACACATATCATTGTAATCATCTGACCTCAAACGAGAAACTTGGAGCCAGAATGTCTCACATGATCTTATCAAAGCAGACAGGATCCACGTGTCTCTCACATCGGTCCTCATCATTTGCGGCATGGCCGTGATGCAGGCCCTTTGCAATTTATGGAAACATGCAGAGCACCCACCCCGTGCCTCTTGTGACTTCTCCCTCTCCCAGAGCTGCAGACTGTCAGAACTTTGCAAATGACGTGGGCAGGCTTACACTATATGCATGCATAGGGAAGGCTAAGAGAGTGTAATGTACAGAGGGAGTGAGAGTGTCCAGGCCTTTTTAGTGGAGGGTCAGCCTTACACTGATGTCATCCGTGACCGTTGGGCATGAGATAACTCCACAGCTCTCTGCCTCCGCGGCTCCATCGCCATATATGGACGCCTCCATTCATATTACAGCCCAGTTATTATTAGTACGGCTGCAGTGCAGTTGGCTTTCCAGTGCAGGAAAGGCAAATTGCAAATATTCACATCACTGTTTCTCCATCACAGGCCAAAAATAAACACAAATCATTATTAAAAACAAAAATATGATTTTGTTTTTGTCTGATCGCAGGCAAGATGAAGTTAATGGATGGAGAAACTCTTTTTTTTTATTTTCTCATCCATCATCAGTGCCCCTCTGCTACAATGCCTTGTAGCACTTTGATCAATGACCTTCAGCAATGTTATTTAATCAGAGCGCCTGACACCTTCATCCTTTTATTGGATTCTTCCTAAATGGCACAGATGAGATATAAAAGGTTGCCGTGCCCCTTTCAGCCCTTTTCAGTACGTGTGTATATCCCTCCTCTGACGCACACACATGCCCGAAACGTATGTTTGGAAATACCACCCCCCTCTCGATCCGCTGGGGGCTCCCTCATGCCAACTTTGGTGCTGTCACACACATACAAAGTCACACACATACAGCAGTAGTGAAACCTGACCTAACGTCTGTACACGACAGCTGCAACCCAGTGTGGGTCTTCTTACCCTGTGAAGGCATAACTATGCATAACCATCAGCGCTAAACCCGAGACTTCCCTATTAATAACGCACTTGTGGGAATCTCTCTTTGGCAGATCCAAAACTCCACTTTGCAAGGGTAAAATGAGGTGAAACCCTCCCCCAAAAAATGAAGGAAACAATAATACGTCCTTTCTTTTTTTTGGGGGGGGGGG
>NW_011348527.1:0-4940 GCF_000735185.1 Notothenia coriiceps
CACTCTCACACACAAACACACACACAAACACACACACACACACACACACACACACACACACACACACACACACACACACACACACACACACACACACACACTGCAGTCAGTTAATGCATCACTTTCCCCCCCTGCTGTGCCCCAGTTTTTGTAACTCGGTTATAATGAGAATAAAGCCTTTGGAGTAGTGGTTTCACATTTGGCCCAATACACACAGCTCATTTATAGGGCCATGTTTACAGTGTGTGTGTGCGTGCGTGCGTGCGTGCGTGCGTGCGTTACTGTTTTCCAAGTCTTACAAACACACACACCTTCCAGCAAGAATTTAAATAACAAGTTCACGTACAACTCATGTTTACATTCAGTCATGTTGGTCAGTCATTCTTGCTTCAGGGCCTTAAAATAACCTCTCTATCTTTTTTGTTGAAAAGTCAAATGAAGCTGTGCAACCTATAGTTGGCAGTACCAATAAGTAAATTGCTAAAAAAATCTTACAATCTAATAAATGTGTAACTTAAAAAACCCAATCCTAGTACAAACATACATAATGCAAATAGTCCCTATATCTTTCTGAGCTCCTGGATGTGCGCGTGGTCGGGCGTGGTTAATTTGTGACTGTGGACTTGGGAGATGTGGAGTGAAAGTCAGACTGATATTATCAGCCTTAGGTGATTATGTTGGTTTCCCACACTGATAAAAATATAGATTGGTCTACCAAACGGGCACTAAACCTCTTTACCTTGAAAAGAATGGCAAGGGCAGGGTTTAATAACTCGTCTTAATAACCTACTTTGAAGGAAGTTTGTCTGTGTAAAAAGTTGAGTTTTCAGGAAGAAAGAGAAAAATGGATACCTTACTGACAACCAACTTGCGGTGGTCTGCTTTTTAAAATAATAATGGGACTGAAAACAAGAAAGTTACTTGTGAATTGTCCCTTAAATGTCTTTAGGAAATGGATGACACGATGGAAAAAAACAGCTCTAAAGACAGCTCTCATTGTTCAGTAAAGCTATATAGGCAAAAAAACACGTTCAGCAAAATGTCTAATAATGCCTTTAAGATATTAAGGTCATAAAGGTATTCAATGAAGGTAACTTGACAAAGGAACATTAAGCTAAAAAGATTTGTTTTGGATGGAGCAAGTCGATAACTTGTAAACTTACATTGGTCAAGATAAAGGCTGTGCAACTTCCACATAAATCAATAAGTAAACACAAGATTTCAAAGAGTGTTAACATGTAATTTACAACGGAAGATAAGCTCGCCACAGCTTGTTAAATGAGAAGCTAAAATAGCTAACAAAGGGCCTGATGTAGTTAGCATGAATCAAGGCAAAGTTAATTCATCCTGAAGACATTGGCTGAGTTAGTCCTCTGTATTGACAAAATGTGTGCAACTGTGAATGTGTGATACTGTGATAAGCTGTGATTTAAAATGGGAGGGGGGAATGCAATTGCCAATTTAAAACACACATAACTTTCACACACTAAATCATTATTGTTGGTACCTAAATATCACCATCTTTCCTTGGTGCCTTTGGACTGAACCACTGAACATAGCACAAAACCGAGAAACGTAGATACCCACTTTGCCAGTAAAGAATAAAAGAAGGCATAAAGGCAAAGAAAGACAAGTTTAGCCTGTAGCCTGAACACATGCTTATCAAATTTCCATATAGAGTGTAGTAGATTTCGTTGAATCAGACTTTTAATATTTTCTAATGACAGGCTATGTTAGCAATCAGGCACAGGCAAACAATTACTAGGAATGGTAAGCCTGCATAAATGCATACCTAAAAACATTTGTTTCCAACATTAGCGTGCTCACACACAGTGAAGTTTAATGATAGTCGAAACACTTAAAAAACGTATACAATCAGGGTACCCGAACAAACGAAAAGACACAGTTACACAGAATCTGTATAATCAGCTGTGATGACGTTGAGCTGTGACGGTGAGCTGCTACAGAATGGCCTTCATTAATGATGACCCATGTTAATGGCCCAGGCAATCAGGGAGGAGCAATACTTTCACTTCAAAGCAATACTTTGAGTTAATACATTTGTGCAAGGAGGTCTAAGTTCCAAAAAACACTTTTCTATATATTATTTAAAAACATAGAAATGCTCAGTACATAGATACGCAAATGACAGAGAAGGCTAGCGTAAATGTTACAATAAGTGAAGTGACACTGATAGAAGAGTTTCAACTGAATATAAATACAGCTAGTGTTTTCAAGTTGTTTTTACATCTCCTCTGGTACCATAACCTGATTTTGGTCCTTAAAAGAAAAAGTAATTGGAAACATTTTCACAACTCAATCAATACCAGTTGCTCCCACTCCTCCTGTTAGCAGAGCATGTCATACTGAATCAAACCATATGGTTGATTTACTTTAAAGGGAGAGAATCCACTTAGCCAGCCGAGCAGCTGCAGGATAAAGAAGGTAATACAAACACAACCACTCACCTTTCTGAATGAGGCTGGTAGAATTGGAGGCCTATTGACTGAATCAGGAAGCATTCACACTCCTGTCTAGGAAACCATTTAGCAACACAGGCTTAATACCCCTCCTTCACTCAGTTCTCTGTCCCTTTCTCCCTCTCCGTCCCCGCACACACTCCCTACTGCCACCCCTCCATTCAGATGTCAGTCACAGATGACTGAAAAAAATAAGTTGCTGCAGACCCATGGTGTGTGTGTGTGTGTGTGTGTGTGTGTGTGTGTGTGTGTGTGTGTGCGTGCGTGCGTGCGTGCGTGCGTGCGTGCGTGCGTGCGTGCGTGTGTGTGTGTGAACTTGTCTGAATTGATGTGTGTGAATAACTCACAGGCTGATGCGTTTGGCCCAACAAATCAAGCAATCAACAAGCCATTACAGCACAGACTGTGTCACTTTGAGAAGTGCAAGTGAGAGAGAGACGGGGTGAAACAGCAGATATTTCCTTGAGATTTATTATTAAAGGAGAACAAATTATTTCAAACAAGCATGCCAACTGAGCCATTTTTTAAATCCCTTTTTTCTAGTTTTACTAAGTAAATTCGTACAACTTTTCTGAGGCACTATACAAATAAAGAACCTGACAATATTTCTAAGGCAAATGTTTGTTTGGCACCAAATGGACTGAGTAATTATGGGGGCTCACAATGTGTTTGCATTTTTGTTGGACCGCACATCTGTATGTATTGTGTAACATTGACAGATTGAGAGCATGTATACATGGCTATAGTGCTGTACTGTATAGAAGCCAAAGAAAAACCATGTCTTCCGTGTCCATGTGTCAGCCAGCATTGTCATGTGGGTGGAATATCAGTGTGTTCACTCATACAGAGGCCTCATTACATTTGTTCCAATTTATGTTGCCTTTGATCAAGAAGGGGCTACATTTTACCTTTTAGCCCAGGGGTGCCCAACCAGTCGATGGCGATCAAGCATTCCTGGAGGCTCCCGACGCGATTTTTGAGGACAGTAAAAATAACAGTAGCATTTCAACAGGATTTTGATATAATAAAAACTCAAGTTAGATACCACTTTTAATCAGCTGTAAGTTTTAGTTTGTTTGAACTTATTCATTATAATTATTGTACAAAATGGTATAAGAATGCAAACAAGATCTGTTCTGTTTAAATTGATTATAGTCTATTATCAATTCAGGTTAAGAAACTAGTGTTGCTTGCATCTTATTTCTTTTTATACTACAAAAAAAGGGTTTGATTCTATTAATTTTGTCTTTTTTATTGCACTTTGGCAGCAGATTCCTGTGTAGCTTCAGATCTGAGTTGTCTTATTAGTAAGCCTAATTTATACTTTTGTAGCAACACTATTTTTATATAATGGCAAAGAAAGGGTTCAGAGTCTTTTCTTTTTTTCCTGTGTCATATGTGGCAGCATTGTTCAATGTTTCTTGAAAACATTACCCACTGTAGTATGTGACGTGTGAATAAACTCCAACTCTGTATCAACAACACTGTTGTGTAGCTTCAGTTAAATACTTGTATGTGTGTAGATTAGAAAGAGGTAAGATAAAGGATCTGCAGTATTTTATGAAGTATTCATCGTACAAAGGTCAGTTTTATACAAGTAGAAGTGTGTATTTATCTGGTAGTAGGCTGTCAGTAATGGCTACGCCTCTCTATTTGGACTGGTAGATCTCGGCAGACTGGCAACTTTAAAAGTAGCTCTCGGTTCAAAAAAGGTTGGGCACCCCTGCTTTACCCTATAAATATCATAGCCTATCTGAAGCCATGGAGGAAATACTTAGATGTAAAACCAAATAGTTTTGTCTATAAACTTAGGAGCAGATAAAAACCTTTAAATAATACAGACACTCATTAGACAACAGACATATTTTTTAAATAAAATACCGGAGATAAACGCCTGCAGATCCCAGGAAATTAATTGTTACTCCAATTCCGTATCTAACAGAGAAAATAGGGCTTGAAAGTGAAATCAGATGGTGGTAGTTACTAAAGTGCTGGCAAAAAGAAGTTGTACCAGGATGCTAGAGAGTTTTGGACTTGAGCAAGAGGCATTCAAATTTTGTAATATCCATGTCTGTTCCAAATCTACTTCATTTGATTGTTTTTAGCTTTATGACTTAGGTGAAATACATGTGGGGCCATATTATATCATTCTAGATTTAGCTATCCTTTAGGGATGAATTCTGTCTTGATGTTATATGATTTGTAAGTGGGGTCATTGGAACTTTGGAAAATAGAAATGTAATTTTAAACAGATTGATAATTCCTGTAAGATTAGTACATTTAACTCAGAATTTCATATCATCGAGTAACAACATTGCTTTCCTGTATAAATCTGCTGCTTCTCGTCACTTAACGACGAAAGTGTGTGCTTTTTCCCCGAGTAAGGTTACAAAGCAAGAGCATTAGCAGGGCTCGACATTATAAATGGCCCGCTTGCCCGGAAGCACTATTTAGACACAC
>NW_011348528.1:0-1124 GCF_000735185.1 Notothenia coriiceps
TTCTTCACCTTCTACTTACACATTACATTTCAGCATAGCAATTCAGTGTCAGCTTTTCAGCATAAAGCATTCCCACTAGCAATTTCTTCAGCAATTGCATTCTCTAGTTTGACTTAGTGATTGATGGATTGCATTGTGGTAATTGTTAAGCAGGTAGGACCCAAACGCAGATTACACTTGACGATACCTTTATTTTCAAGGACTTTAAATAAACTTGGACAAACAAAACACTCTTCGGTGAACTGGGTCACATACAAAAGAAGCACCAACACTGAACACAGGAGGAGACAAGACTAAATACAGGGAGGGGTAATCACAAGACGAGAAACAGCCGGGCAGGGGAGGAGAAACACAAGGGCCACAGGTGAACACAATCAAACAACTAGACACACCAGGGAAACTAACGACGGGAGGAAAAACACAGGGAAGAGAACCAGACAATAACCCATGAGGAAAACATGACAGCAAAACACCCAAACCTAGACAGACAACACTAAAACCGTGACATAAACCTGGGAGTGTGACATAAACCCCCCCCTCAAGGGACGGATCCCAGACGTCCCAAAAAACAAAGTCCAGCAGGGTGGGTGGAGGGGGTCTGGAGGATGGATCTCGGGCGGACGGCCCAGGGGCAAGACAAAGTTCGAGGAGGGGGTCTCGGGCAGACGGCCCAGGGGCAAGACAGAGTTCGAGGAGGGGGTCTCGGGCGGACGGTCCGGGGACAAGGCAGAGTTCGAGGAGGGGCGAAGACCACAGCGGGCGAACTCAGGGGACCGGGCTCGAGGGCGAAGACCGGACAGCTCCGGAGGCCGGGCAGGAGCCGGTGTCGACTGGACAGGATCCCCCACGGAAGAGGACACAGGGCCGGCAGGACCCCCGGCAGGAGAGCAGTCGGCGGAACCTCCAACGGCACAGGACATGGAGTTGGCAGGACCCCCAGCGGAAGAGTAGTCGGCGGGACCTCCAACGGCCACAAGACATGGAGTTGGCAGGACCCCCGGCAGAAGAGCAGTCCGCGGGACCTCCAACGGCACAGGACATAAGGTTGGCAGGACCCCCGGCAGAAGAGCAGTCGGCGGGACCCCCAACGGCACAGGACATAGGGTTGGCAGGACCCCCGGCAG
>NW_011348529.1:0-3686 GCF_000735185.1 Notothenia coriiceps
TTTCCCCCACAACTCCTGATCTTTGTGGATGGTATAGAGAGGCGAATCCCTCCCCTTCCGGTGGACCTCCATGGGACCTTATTTCGGAAAAGTTATGCATTGAAGTCAATGGAGAGAGAAAGATTATCTTTCGATCCTGTTTGAGTTGTGCCACAAATTACACATATGATGTTTGTCAATTAAAAAGATAATTTTGCAAGTCAAAAAAAAAAAAATGTGTCGTGAAACTGTGAAGTAACACTTTTTTTTGTGTGAAACACTCAATGAACTACATCTCCCGTTTCGCACAAACACCAAGATGGCCGTCACGTTGGCACATTTCACTTCTTTCTTTCAGAATGAGGGGAAAAGTATTAAAAGAGGTGAAAATCACTACAAGTCTGGGCATGTTGAGAGCTGTACCTACACACAAGGGGAGTTAGTCTGTTCCGTAAGAGCCACCATGCGGGACCGGGATTCTGGGATTTGTAGTCTTTCTAGTTGCGTATTTTTCATAGTCTTATATTTCAACAGTTTTACGACAAACTGTGACTTTTTTTACATGGAAATTATTATTTAAAATTGGCAAACATCATATGTATAATTCGTGGCACAATTCAAACGGGATCGAAAGATAATCTTTCTCTCATACAAACTTTTTCCAAAATAAGGTCCCATGGGGCGGAAGTAGATGGGAGGGACTTCACCTCTCTATCTGCATTCAGATGTTAAGCAGAAAATCAGATAACAACTGTACGTATAAGCGCAAGCTAGCAGGGGAGGTAACTATAGAAATCAATCTTAATTGATTTTCTTCACGCCCAACCTTGCGGTGAGCAAAAAGATCACCTCGTATCATGTGAATGCATCTGTAGTTTGGTTGTTGTGATACCTTGTAACTATTTGGAATAAGTATAAAAACCATACTGCATCGTATAGTTCTGAGCCACCTGCTCCAAAGAAATAGAGGGGAGCATTTCACATGTCAGCACATTTCACATAACTGTATTAGGTTAGTTGAAAGCAGTAATATTAAGTTGAACCTAATATTTCTTATTTAGAATTAATACTATTGCTTTCAACTAACCTAATACAGTTATGTGACATTGGTGGACATAATACATTTAATTAAAGTCAATGTTTCAGTTTTTCAGTGCACTAATGGGTCCATAAAATCCAAATTAACTAAATTACACAAAAAAAAGGAATGTCTCAACAGGCCTTTCAACTTCTTATTCCTCTAATTTATAAGAATAAACTCAACGACTAGCTTAAAATTGATTTTGGCAATCTCAATATCAGCATCCCTCTTACTCCTCTAAAGAGAATCCTGATCTAACTGAAGCTTGGTGATTACTGCTCAGAGACATACAAATGGAATGTTGCCCTCTTCTATCTGAGTTGTTGCTGGTTGTGTTCCTGCAGATGGAGAGCACTGCCTGAGGCGCAGCGGCACAGACATGATACCCAAAGCCCGGATTAAGACCCTCAAGATGACCGTTGTAATCGTCAGCTCCTTCATCATCTGTTGGACACCATACTACCTCCTGGGGATCTGGTACTGGTTCCAGCCAAAGATCATCCAGAGCACCCCGGAGTACGTGCACCACATCCTGTTTGTGTTTGGCAACCTGAACACGTGCTGCGACCCGGTCATCTACAGCTTCTACACGGCGTCCTTCCGCTCCGACCTGGCCGACGTGATGGCCTGCTGCTGCCGTCGCCGGGACAACAACGCCTCCCCCCGCTCTGTGGACCGTCTGTCCCGCCGCAGTGGGGGGGCCGCGGTGGAGATGGAGTCTGACCTGAGCTCCAACCAGCACAGCGGGAACCCCAGCTGATGACCCACTGAGGAACCACTCATTGGTGCAATATACCCCATCTTAGTGTCTGATGCCCATCCATCAGTACGGTTTGAACAACTTGTAGCCTCTAGAACAATAGTCTGACTCTGTGGAACTGTGATGAGTCAGCAACAATAGCCTGTTGTATGTATGCACATATATGATGAACAGTTATTGCAAGTATCAATCGAATACGTATATGCTCAATAAATGTCTTGATGGTTCTGACGGAATTCCAGTCTTGTGTGTTACAACCAGTGGTGTAGTGGGGATTTTTTTACTGGTTGGACGCTATTTTAATTAGGTCATCCCAAACAATGCCACATAAGTGCGCACGCGCGCAGTGCACTCACAAAACGGGCAGACAGGTCCACAGAAACTACCGGTATGCTTAGTCCTACTTTAGTTACTGTACTGCAAAAAGCAGACGGCGCTGCGCTCAACACACACACAGACTCAAAACCATGGACACACTGGCACATAAGTTACATAAATAATGTATAGGCCTAAGTTGCATAAGCTACAGTATTGCATCTAAGCAGACAGTGCTGTCTCTCTCTGTGTCAGAGAAAACACCTTGCGTTTTGAAGACTGATAAATCCGAAATGGATGAAAAAACTTTGCAGCCCAGTTTCCCAGCTTTACAGTCTATCCACGGGTATGCCTCTTGTTTCCTCCGCCACATCTCCTCCGTCCATACCTCTGGGGAAGGTGAGCTTATGCTAGCCAGGGGAACGTTGCAAGCGCAGCTAACGTTAACATTAGTGCTGGTATTATCCACGTCTTTAGGCGGCTCTTCTGATGATGTAGTACTAGTAGCAGCTTCACTTGTAGCTTTGGTGCTGTTAGCCTCTTTGTTCTTGTGAATTATAAAAAACGTTTGCCTGCGGCTGCCATTATAGAGCTTTTTCGTTAGCGTTCTTGAGGGAAATGTATTATGTTTTTGTCATTATTACAACAAATACACACTTGTAACTGATAACACTAGCAATTATTTTATATATTAGACTATTAAAAATAAGATCATGCTCCAAATAAGCGGGGGTACAGCGTACCCCCGCGTCCAACGCCCACTACACCACTGCCCAAAGGGGATACATTTACATTGTTACAGCAGAGAAGAGCCAAAGACAGCTTAATGCTACCTAAAGCATGCATGAAAAAAGTATTAAAGATTAAAAAAGGAAATTATATATTTTAAAGTTACACATTTGACCTAATACACACCCTGTAACAGTTCTGCGGATTTAGCAGCACAGTTTTTAACGGCATATATATATTGCACATATTGCAAATATTGCACATAGTTGGTATTTATCAACAAGAGGTGTTATAGTCTGAGTTGTTTTGTGCGGGGTCTAGAGGCTGTGCTGGTTGTATAGTCTGCGGTATCTCTCCGTGAGACAGCGGGGGATGGCGTCAGGTCGACCAGAACAACCTGCTGGCTCGTTGCGGATACGTAAATTCACATTCTAGCACAGTTGCGCTTATACCTTGATTGTTGCCAACTACGATGCTCAACAGCTCGCTTAACGGAACTTTGATGCTGGTATCAGTTTTATTCCCCACCTATCACGGGAGCATCGTGTATAGAAAGTATTGAGTTATATTTCTTGCGCTACCTAACATCCATGAAGGCAACATGACAGAGGGAGACCTGTCACTCAGGATGCCAAACTACTCTTTGCTAAGCCCCGCCCCCCCAAGCAAAATCAGGGTCAAAAGTTTGAAAGCGGAAAAAAAAGATCTGAAAGCGAAAAAAAAAGATCTGAAAGCGAAAAACGATCTGAAGGTGAAAAGCAATGTGAAACCTGAAAAAACAAGATTTGAAACTGAAAAAATAATTGTTTTGAATCTGAAAAC
>NW_011348530.1:0-4357 GCF_000735185.1 Notothenia coriiceps
GGGAGACTACTCTCCGATTAGAACACTGAGCAAGTGCATTGAGCACATCACTGACTGGATGACTCAGACCTTTCTCCAACTGAACAAACAAAAAACTGAGATCATTGTTTTTGGAGCAAAGAAGGACCGATTAAAAGTAATCAAAGAGCTTCAGTCGGCAGACTACAAAGTAACTCACAAAGCAAGAAATCTGGGTTTATTGATGGACTCAGACCTGCATTTTAACAGTCACATTACAACAGTTATTAGGTCTGCATACTATCACCTGAAGAATATATCAAGGGTTAAAAAACTAATGTCGCAACAGGATTTAGAAAAACTTGTCCATGCTTTTGTTTTCAGTAAACTCGACTACTGCAATAGTGTATTCACAGGGCTCACTAAAAATATCTATCAGAAAGCTGCAGCTGATTCAGAACGCTGCTGCTCGAGTACTCACTGACACTAGAAAAGCGGATCACATCACTCCGGTTCTGAGATCATTACATTGGCTTCCAGTCTGCCAAAGAATTGATTTTAAAATACTACGGCTAGTTTTTAAATCACTAAATGGCTTAGGACCGAGGTATATAGTCGACCTACTCCATTACTATGAAGCATCCAGGAGTCTCAGGTCTTCTGGGTCGGGTCTGCTCTCTGTTCCGAGAATAACCACTAAACATGGAAAAGCAGTTTTTAGTCATTATGTCCCAACAATTTGGAACAAACTGCCCAAATCGTGCACGTCCGCCAAACAATTCCTATTTTTAAATCCAGATTAAAAACGCAACTATTTGCCGCTGCTTTTAATTGAGCTGCCCATACTCACACTACAGTATGCCTTTTTTAGTCATGTATTCTGTACCTGCTGTGTTTATTTATTTTATTTCATTATCTTTGCTTTTTATTCCTGTTTTTAAATGCCTTTTTAATAATGTATTTCTGCTGTATTTGTTCTTAAATGTCTTTTAATCTGTAAAGCACTTTGAATCACCACATGCTGAAAAGTGCTATATAAATAAAATTGCCTTGGCTTGCCTTACATGTTTTCAAATTCAAGTTAAGGCACTATCTGTGCAGAACATTAAAAATATTCTTCATTTGCAGTATTTTATTTAAAAAGTGTTCAGAAAGACTGCATCAATGATATGCTATATATCTATATATCTATATAATATCAATATTGTTATTAACTTCAACCAAAGTCAATTTAAATAGTGGGCAAAATTGCCATGCATGTGGTGTTTGATACAGTTTACGTTCAATTTCGACTATTTTAGGCAGAAAAACGTATATTGACTAAACCCTTTTAAATAATTTACTATTTAGAAAGGTTTTTGTGAGAAATCATTTCAAAAGTAAGCATGTTTTTCCTTTTATATTTAAATTTGAAATGTTTGCACACAACATTATTAATTTATACATTTTTATCATTTAAAAAAAATTATGAATCCATTTATTTTATTGTATTTCCTTGATGCTGGGAAGATATCCAGCATGTAGTTCAACATGTAAATGTTCTAATGCAAGTAAGTATAACATGGAAAAGGAAATAAAATAGGTTTCATAGGAGGATGTGGATTTATTTTCTCTCACCTTCTAATTACACAATCAAACAATCTATAATTTAGCTCTGGCCTTCACTCACAAAAAAACATTTTGTTGAATTGGACAAATTTTTTGAAGCTCTATTGGCTGACATGCAATGACTGATGGAAGAATATGCGAAGAATGAACTAGGAGCAGAGAAATAATCATATTTTAAAAGACAGCAGCTTCATAAGAGGCCAACAAGAGTGACAGGGTGTGTCAGTGTGCTGAAGGATAGATAGACCAGCTATCCAGGCCAGTCTCTAAAGACTTTCCATGGTGTAAAATGCTGCTGCTGGAGTACTAGTGCTGATATCATGTCTACCATCCTCTTAAAATACTCTGTCCAACAATATAAGCCTCATGAAGAAAGGTGTTTTAACGCTTATTCAAAATAGTAGAGAAACATGCATTGTTGTACTCAGGAGGGGACATTGCCAGAGGACTACTCAAATAACACAGTAAAAGTACTTCATAGTATTTGTGGGAGTAGTTTCACTAGTACTGAGTCCAACAGTGTCAATCTCACGAAGAACTAATGGCAAATACATCATTTTTTCCCTCATCAAACTTAGCAGAAGTGGCTTGATTTTGTTCTCAGAAGGGGAATTTGTCAGAGGATTTCAACAACAACAAAAAACACACAAGAAGTAGGCTACTTCATTGTATTGTGGTAGTAGGTGTAAGACTACTGAGTCCAGCAGTATCAATATCATTAAGAACTAATGGTAACATTTTATTTTTATCTTTCATCAAATACAGCAGAAAACATGCATTATGTACTATGGAGGGGACTTTGACAGAGGATTACTAAAAAAGTACAGAGTAAAAGTAATTCATTTTATTTTTGGTAGAAGTCAAACTAGTACAGAGTCCAACAGTGTCAGTTTTATTAAGAACTTGCAGTAAAAGATATTTGTAAAAAAAAAATGAAGAGCAGCTGGGATCATGGGATGATAATGCCACTTTCAGATCTGCACACAAAATGTGCCACTGCAGCCTCTTAGCTTGGAATAAATAAAAAATGGGGAAACAGCTAACGTGGCTCATGTAACACATCCAAGGGGGTCATTCTAACCCCCTGTGTTTTGAAATATGTGTAACTATGTTGATGTACACACCACATATTTCAAGCTTCGTGACTTTTCCTTAAATGGGTATATTCATATTCAAGTTAATTTTGGGGTGTGGGGAATGAAGAGAAAAACAAATATGAGTATTGATACCTAGAACCGCCAAACGGGGTCATGCCCCCCCCTCATGTAAACAAATGCATAATGCTGCGCTATACTTTGTCGCTACACCCCGTTGCCATCCAACACTTATTGTTTAGGTGACCTTTGTCAAGCAGGCAGTCATATCATTAGCTAGAGCTAGCTAGGTCTGATGGGTATGAACATAAACACGTGTGAAGTATAATCGGGAGAGAGATCAGTGATCAGGATCAGCCGCAGCTCCGCCACTGTGACGGACCGGTGAACTATAGATGTTTATTCTTTACTGTCGGGTCACTCATTACTGGATCAGCGAGCTGCAAGAGACTGATGCAGACCGACTGTCAGGAGAGGGAGAGAGAAAGAGAGGCTCCTTTTTCTTATGTCCGTATTATTATCCAAAGTTAATGTAAACTTTGAATAATGTAGTTAATCTACTATTAGTAGTTTGTTTAAATTGTTGTTTGTTTGTAGAAGCCCACCATTTATTGGTTTATTGTAAAATGAATCTGAACTTGTTGATCTGTTATGATTATAAACTTAAAAATAACCCCATAAACTGAGATTTAAATCGTTTTTTTTGTTAAGTCCTACTTAGTATAAGGAAATTATGAAAATAAACAAATAAAAAATGATAACCGTGCAAGTGATGACGCTGTTCTAGGGGTAATGGAATGATGGCGGTTCAAGCTTTGTCACCTTTGATGCTCATTTATTGATACGTTAGATGGAGTCCCTGTTTGATGCCTGACAGCCTTAAGATAAGTGTTGGAATCAAGGAAGTCACTGATCTCAGCGAAGACACATAACCTGTGAAAACACAATTTCGTTTTTTTATACTTTTTTTTGTAGGGATTAAACAAACAAGTAATTAAATAATAATAATAAATTGAATGTTTTTGGAAAACAAGAAAAAACACAATTTTTAGCAAGCACATTGGCATTTTTTATTGATTTTGTAACAGTAAGTTCAACCAGATGTGTGAACAAATTTGCACAAAAAAAAAAGACAACATGAATTGCATAACAAATAAAAATGACTTAGGCAGAATGTGCCATGACTTAGGCAATTTTTCTTAAACAACTTTTTTACACATGAATACAAACATAACATAGAAAAGTAGTTTTACTTTCCCAAATATAACCAAGTTGTGTTACCTTTCTAACCTTAACCAAGTTGTTCTAAATTTCTGACCTTAACCAAGTTGTTTTACTTGTTTAACCTTAACCAAATCCTACTCAGGTGCTGTGTGAACTCGTTTTCTATTGATGAGGGAGGTTGTCGTAGTACTGGTGGGCCACTCTTGGTAGTACTGGTTTCATTGCCTGCAAGTCATTGTATTTCCTGAGAGTAATTGGCAATTGGGCAGGAAAGAGTGGGACCCAGTGGACCGGTTCTTCGGGGATGCTCAGTCGCTGAGGTAGGTCCTCCCAGTCAGACTCAAAATCCAACTTGTGCCGGATTCGACCATCTGCCAAGTACTGGAGAGCCCGAAGGTCATGGACTGTGGGGTCGCCAACTTTTCTGCCTGGTCGAATTTTGGTGACATAGGCCCAGGCACACAGGGGATAGG
>NW_011348531.1:0-1460 GCF_000735185.1 Notothenia coriiceps
AACCTTTCTTTTAAAAAAAGCCTTTTGTTTGTTTTTTTAATGCCTCCTGTAGCACCTTGGGATTGCTTTTAGCAATGAAAGGTGTTTTACAAATCAAATGCATTATTATTATTATTATTATTATTATTAGGGTGCAGGTTTTAGACATATATAGTGAAATACAGATGAAATAAATAGTAGATACAGATGTAGTAAATATTAATTTATAATATAAAAATACATTATAAATGAGTCACAAGGACTGAAATGTCCCTGATTGTGGGTTTGAGCCCCATGACATTCAAAGGGGAGCGTGGAGTGTGGTGGTGGGCTAGTTCTGAATGTGAGATTTCAGGAGGTGTATGGTGTTGGTGGAAAAAGCTGTTCCTGAGCCTGCTGGTGCGGGCTCTAAGGCTCCTGTACCGTCTCCGTGATGGGATGAGGGCAAACAGTCTGTGGTTGGGATGCGAGGGTCTTGGATGATGCTGTGGGCAGGCCGCAGACACTGTGTGAGCTGGAGGTCAGCGCTGGCAGGGAGTGGGACGCCAATTATGTGTTGCACCATTTTTACAACCAGCTGCAGGGCCTTCCTGTCAGCTACAGAGCAGCTGCCACACCGAGAGGCAGCTGGTTAGAATTATTTCAATGGTGCAGCGGTGGTTGTTACAATTTTTAGAGATTACATTAGATTCACTTTATTGTAAATAGACACTTAAGACAACTAAATTAGATTAGCATCTAACCAGAAAGTGCAAAATTAGCAGTGTAATGTATAAGTATATAAATATGACAGATGCTACAGTATATACAGAGTGAACGGTATTTAAAGGCTGACACTCTCCCTGTGGGCTTGGTATTATAAATATTAACAGCAGTTTAATAATGTAATATAATAAAGATCGAAGACAAATATAATGTATAGTAAAGACACTATAGACAGATATATATGAATACACGTCAGACCATTATTTACCCTTTTTTTAATATAATATGGATAGAGAAGGTTGTTGTAGGTTTAACTGCACATATCACAATCACTCAGATATGTTAACTCAGTAATAATTTGAATCAGTGTAGACATGCAAGTGAAGGTGTGCAAAAATGTTTCAGAAGAGCCACACGCCAGCGTGATTAATCTGCTTTATTTTAGGAACCAACCGCTAATTGATGCTTCTATCATTAACTCCGCTTTCTTCCTCTCTTATAGATCGTATTATTTTAGTAACAGTAATTGTACGATTGTTCAACCCTGTCTCCTAAAAATGACGTTCCCACAGAACTAAACTGCATTCTCAATTACGTTTAGCGAGAAATGTATTTTCTCCCACGTTACGTTCGTTATGAACGTATCTCAGATACGTTTATTTTCTACATATCTTTGCCATTTATTGTGTTGCTTGTAATAATGATAATAGTCATTTATAAATATCATTTTAGAGCACACATTTGAAATCAGTAGGCGAGGCTGTCATTTCGCCAGC
>NW_011348532.1:0-3709 GCF_000735185.1 Notothenia coriiceps
AAAAAATATATATTAAAGTGAAATGCATTAATCTGGTGCACTTTGAGAGCAAAATGAAGAGATCTATTGATACATCTCTCAACACCCATATGAAACAGAACTGTAAGCAGATTTCTTTCTTTATGGATATTTTACAAATCACTTCCCTTTTAAACTGTATTCTTGTTTATTAATAACAACTTTTTTTTACTGTCATATTAGTATTGTATACCTGTTTACTTTATTCTCTTGTTTTTCTATAACTATATTGATCATATAAAGATGTGCCTTTACCTCACTGGTTGGAGAAAAAGCTTCTTATATTCGTTAGCATAGCTAGCTAACCAGATGCTAATAACAACAAAGTTATTGACTGTATGATCAGTATGACAGATGAACAGATCGTTACTGGGCTTTCAACTAAAGACACAGCCACGCAAAAACTGCGGTATGTGTACAGCTCCTTATGGGTATTGCAATTTGTGAAGTCCCGGCCCGGAGCCGCGTTCTGGTGCTCTCCGTTAGAACTACACCCCTGTCAGACGAGACATATACCACGTGATGACACGTTAGG
Source organism: Notothenia coriiceps (assembly GCF_000735185.1). Taxonomy (NCBI): domain Eukaryota; kingdom Metazoa; phylum Chordata; class Actinopteri; order Perciformes; family Nototheniidae; genus Notothenia; species Notothenia coriiceps. Next base: position 554 of record NW_011348532.1, read on the forward strand.
CTCGTGTTGTGTTCAAGGAACCTGACCTTGGCCAGGAAAAACAAGCTTGTTTAATTATTTTGCGGTCTAGATTTCTTGAATTTTTTTCTTTTTTGCGTGTGTTTATAAATTACCTCGAGGGCCGTACCAAATGGTCTCGCGGGCCGTATACGGCCCGGAGACCGGAGGTTCCCCACCCCTGGTTTATAGCAACACCTTAGTCTTTTGTTTCTGCTGATTGCATTTAAGCTTAAAAAACCATAAAGAAGTGTTAATATGTGGATATTATCCTGCTTAACAAAACGTATAGGTATCATAAAAGTGTATGCAATATACTAAAATCCAATGGGAAAATCCCATTGCTTCTTGTCGAGGGAGCCTTTGAGATGCTTACTTCCGTGTTGCCCTAAACAAAATACGACCTCACTGCACCTGCTATGGCGGGTGAAGCAAGCAGGACCCAAATGCAGATTACACTGATATTCCCTTTATTTCAAGGATAAAATAATAACTTTGACAAAACAGAACACTCACAAGTGAACTCAGTCACCAACAAAAGACAAACCAACACTGAACACAGGAAGAGACCAGACTAAATCACGCATCACTAGGGCCACCAGGGTGGGTGGAGGGGGTCAGGAGGACGGGATTGAGCTGACAACCCAGGGGCACGGCAGAGGACCAGGAAGGGGTCTCGGGCGGACGGCCCGGGGGCAAGGCAGAGTCCACTGTGGGAATCTCGGGCGGACGGCCCGGGGGCAAGGCAGAGTTCGAGGAGGGGCAAGGACCACATCGGGCGAACTCAGGGGGCCGAGCATGAGGGCGAAGGCAGCGGCAGGAAGAATCAGGGGGCCGGGCCCGAGGGCGAGGACCGCGGCCGGGAAAGTCAGGGGGCCGGGCTCGAGGGCGAAGACCGCGGCACTCAGGGGGCCGGGCTCGAGGGTGAAGACTGCGGTTCTCAAGGGGCCGGGCTCGAGGGCGAAGACTGGACAACTCCGAAGGCCGGGCAGGACCAGGTGTCGACCGGACAGGAACCGGAGCCGGTGGGACAGGTGTCGGCAAGATCCCCCACGGAAGATGACAAGGAGCTGGCAGGACCCCCGGCGAGAGAGGTGATGGCGGGGCCTCCAACGGAACAGGACAAGGGGTTGGCAGGACCCCCGTCAGAAGAGTTGTCGGCGGGACCCCCAGAGGCACAGGACACAGGGTTGGCAGGACCCCCGGCAGAAGAGTTGTCGGCAGGACCCCCAGAGGCACAGGACACAGGGTTGGCAGAACCCCCGGCAGGAGAGTAGACGGCGGGACCTCCAACAGGACAGGACATAGGGTTGGCAGGACCACCGGCAGAAGAGTAGTCGGCGGGACCCCCAACGGCACAGGACACAGGGTTGGCAGGACCCCCGGCAGAGAGTAGTCGGCGGGACCCCCAACGGACGGCCCCCGGCAGAAGAGTAGTCGGCGGGACCCCCAACGGGACAGAACATAGGGTTGGCAGGACCCCCGGCAGGAGAGTAGTCGGCGGGACCCCCAACGGCACAGGACATAGGGTTGGCAGGACCCCCGGTAGAAGAGTAGTCGGCAGGACCTCCAACGGGACAGGACATAGGGTTGGCAGGACCCCCGGCAGAAGAGTAGTCGGCGGGGCCGCCAACGGCACAGGACATAGAATAGGCAGGTCCCCCGGCAGAGCAGTAGTCGGCGGGACCCCCAACGGGACAGGACATAGGGTTGGCAGGACCCCCGGCAGGAGAGTAGTCGGCGGGACCCCCAACGGGACAGGACATGGAGTTGGCAGGACCCCCGGCAGGAGAGCAGTCGGCGGGACCTCCAACGGCACTGGACACAGGGTTGGCAGGACCCCCGGCAGAAGAGTAGTCGGCGGGGCCCCCAACGGGACAGGACATAGGGTTGGCAGGACCCCCGGCAGGAGAGTAGTCGGCGGGGCCTCCAACGGCACAGGACACAGGGTTGGCAGGATCCCCGGCAGAGGAGCAGTCGGCGGGACCCCCAATGGGACAGGACATGGAGTTGGCAGGACCCCCAGAGGAACCTCCAACGGTACTTCAGTAGGGACTTGAGTTGGGACTTGAGATGGAACTTGAGTAGGGAACTCGAGAGGGGACTCGAGAGGGAACTGGAGAGATGACTTGAGAGGGAACTCGAGAGGAGACTAGAGAGGTGACTTGAGAGGGGACTTGAGAGGAAACTGGAGAGGGAACTTGAGAGGGGACTTGAGAGGGGAGTTGAGATGGGACTAGAGTTGGGACTTGAGAAGGGACTAGAGAAGTGACTAAAGGAGGGACTGGAGAAGGGACTAGAGATGGGACTAGAGAAGGGACTAGAGAAGGGACTTGAGATGGGACTAGAGTTGGTACTTGAGAAGTGACTAGAGAAGTGACTAGAGGTGGGACTGGAGAAGGGACTTGGGAAGGGACTAGAGGAGGGACTAGAGGAGGGGACTCGAGAAGAGACTAGAGAGGGGACCAGAGAAGGGACTAGAGAAGGGACTTGAGTTAAGACTCGAGAAGAGACTAGAGAAGGGACCAGAGCTGGGTCTGGAACCATGGCCGCTGGGGCTGGAACTGGGGCCGGGACCATGGCTGCTGGGGCCAGAACTGGGTCTGGAACCATGGCTGCTGGGGCCAGAACTGGGGCCGGAACCATGGCTGCTGAGGCCAGAACTTGGGCCGGAACCATGGCTGCTGGGGCCGGAACCATGGCTGCTGGGGCCAGAACTTGGGCCGGAACCATGGCTGCTGGGGCTCGGGCTGCTAGCCTGGCCTTGCGACTCCTTCTTTTAGGAGCCGTTTGGAGGCTTCGTGGACCTCCAAAAGCCAGAAGAGTTCCAGAGAACGGCTCCTGGACAGGAGCAGGAGCTGGGGCAGAAGCAAGGGTTGACTCCAAACGGACCACACCGATGCGTGTGGTGTCATAAAGGGAATTGGGAGGCAGAGAGCTAGCATGCCTGAGGCTAGCAGGCAGGGGATAACACACCGAGAGGAACTCCAAAATCCAGCCAGGTAAGAATCTCACCAAGCCTGGTTTCTCCATAGTTATCTGGCGCGCCTCTGCCAGAGCAGCCTCTTGCTGCTGAACCCCGGACGCTCCCATCCATCGATCAGAGCAGGTAGCCAAAGAAAAGGTAGTTGGCAGAACCCCCGGCAGGAGAGCAGTCGG